>NW_015647040.1:727801-785384 GCF_001515625.1 Sinocyclocheilus rhinocerous
ATATATATTCACTAGAATCGATTGTGGAACCTTTTTTTTCTAGCTGATGAACAATAAAAACTTAAAATGTCTAAGGGAAGTGGAAATGCAGCAGACATACTACAGACATCTAAATGAGACAAATATTCGCAAAAAGCCCTTGTGACGGCAGTAGTCAATTTAGGAGACGGCTCTAAACTGCTCTAAGGTTAAAACCAGACATGTCCAATGACGACATTGGCGCGTGTATGAGATCTGTGAGCACGTCCTCAATCTCGTTTTCACTCAGTCTTTCACACTTCTTTGAAAAACTGTTGCCTCTTCATGCTCCATCTCCCATAGGCACAGCGTTGCAGAATAAGAGACACTGTGAGACAGATGAATGCATCTTACGAAAGCCACAATCACAACTGATTTCAGCCCCTCACATCAAGCGCTCTTCCCAGCTGGTGGCCGCCAAGACCATTTCTGTTCATCTATGTGCAAATGAGCGGCGGGTCTGGCGCAGTATGCCAATCGCATCCCACGGGCTTGCCCTCGTGGAGTCGAAGCTGAGGAGGAGGAAAGCCAGAGGAACAACAGAGTCCTGAGCTCAGTGTGAGCGAGTGGCATGACCGTATTAATCAAAAGAAGGGGCGCAGAGGTCAGCGCCGGTACCCAGGATCTCTCTCACACCTATACAGTTTGAGAGACGCTAGTAATCTCACAGCGTCCGGCTGAAGAGGAGTTGGCTGGAAATTATAAAGCCAAGGTGCTGAGAGAGAGAGAGTATATTGAAAGGAGATAATTACGAGGCCACAGATGTCATCGCATTTACATAACGTTGACGAGAAGGACCTGGAGTTCTCTACGGGAAACAACGGCAGGCCTCTCTACACAGGACAGCTGGCAATTTAATGTGTGGAGTGGAACTGATGAGATTGAGATGATTGAGATTGATTTGATCCTAGGAAGTGACCTTACCTGTTCCCGCTCAAAAATATCCCGCAAATGCTCCAAACCCAAACTCTTCAGGAACTGACTGATGTTCATATCCAGAATTGTAACTATAGGAAAAAAACATCATAACTCATAACTATTGTCATACATTTACGGCATAATTACCTTTAGGGCTGCAACTAAATGTCATTTCATTACTGATTAATTTAGCAACATTTTTTTTTTTTTAGATTAATGGAATAAAAGCCTATTTTTCCAGCATTTTCTAATACAAAATGCTGTTATCATGCACTCTACTATATATATAGTTATACCATTTCAGTTACCATTCTTATAAAATATTGTTAGCATTCCAACTTGCATAATTTCTTAAAATCATTTTGATTTCGGTTCATTTTAAACTAATACCATTTTATATCCAACAACACATTTTATAAAAAATAAATAAAAATGAATAGTTGGTGCAGCCCTACTTACAATATAAAGTTCTGTACAATAATTTTAAGTCACATCACATGATCTACTCACCTTCTCCCTCCTTCCTCTCTGATCCAGTAGCCCCATCAGCAGGGCCTGAGGCTCCAGGTACGGCCAGCTCTGCCAGGGGCCCGGCCAGATTGTCTATGCTGCTAGCGGCAGACAGACAGGAAGGTGTGGATGATGGAGAGATGACGGAGGCACTGACCACTGTAGCCTGGGGCTTAAAACAACTAGGCAACGCTTCAGGGGGCATGGCATCAATCAGCAGCGCCCGGATATCATCAGCCTGAAAATCAATAAAAAAATAAAAGTAAAGGGGGGAAAATCAACACTTGTATAAGAATTCTGTGTCTGATCAGTTTTAAATACAACTTAGACTCATCTAATATTCATGTTAGAGTACCATGCCACATGGGTGAGGGGATAAGTTAGAAAGTAGTTGCACAAAGCATTAGTTTGGCTTTTTGGTATAGAATTGGACAATAAAAGCTGAGAACAGCTGTGTCATTAGCACCTGGCATGAACACGGCCACCAGAGCCCAATTACTAAAGGTTACGGCAGATTTACCATTTGCTTCGCACAAGCCTGAACACAGGGGGGCATGGGTTTAAACACCTCTGCTTATGTGTTAAGAAGATAAATGTCCCAATTTCTCAGGATAGTCTATGCTACCTGAACCATATGGGACCTTACAGCCAGAATAAATAGTCTTGCAGAACATGAAACTTTTATAGAAGTTGGATTTAAACTGGGGAATGTCTATATTTTCAAATCTGTAGCTCTGTTAAATGAATGGCAGTATATAAATGTGGGCTTGACTGTACATAAATGTGAATCCGTGTAAGAGGTATGTGTTTATTACCGTCGCCAAGTCCAGCGGTGTCTGGCCCTCCTGGTTCTTCATGGTGGGGTCAGCCCCGTGGGCCAGCAGCAGAGCACAGAGCTGTGTGCGGCCCTTCTGCGCAGCTTCATGAAGGGGTGTGAAGGCCCATTTATCAGTGGCATTTACACAGGTGTTATACTTGATCAGCAGGGCCGCGATGTCCACATGCTAGAAGGGAAGACAGAGGCTTATTACTGAACAATTTATTCTACAACCTACAATCTTTAAAACCTGGATATTGATTAAAAAAGAAGCAAAGCTTTTTCTATAGCAGATCTGCTTTAGTGTAAAATATTGACTGTTTTTCAGACTTCAAGTGCTGGATTGTCACCATCACTAAGTGATATCTTTGGCTACGTTCACACTGCGAGCCTTAGTGCTCAATTCCGATTTTTGCTTAGATCCGATTTTTTTGTATAGCTGCTTACATTGTTGTATTAAATGTGGCCAATATCAGATTTCCAGTGTGAACAGATCATGGTTCTGAACTGACCCGCCTGCGCAAAAGAACAATATGAACAGGGTTGCCAGGTTTTCACAAAATAATCTGCCCAACTGCTTCTCAAAACTAGTCCAAAACTAGCCCAATCACTTTCTGTTGGTTATATATCGCGTTAGTGGGGTCACTTTAACCCACTGAGTTGAAAAACAACCCGCGGCAACGATGAAAAAATTTCCCAATTCTGTGGGAAAACTGCGGACTTGGCAACACTTGTGTTGTTTTGTTGTTGTTTTTTTAAAGCCTCTTATGCTCACCAAAGCTGCATTTATTTGATAAAACAAAAAAATACAGTCATATGGAAGTAAACACAGAGGACATAAAGTAAGCGATTATGCGTTTATTTATAGTGTGATCTGCCGCAGAAGCCAGCGAAATTATGCGCAGGCAATATGAAAAATAAAGACAATGATTTGACAGAAGAGAGCAGAGTTTTGAAACATTTATGATATGAGCCCTGATGTTTTGCTTGTATATAGAGTTGTCACTTATGACTTATGAGTTCTGACACGTCACTGTACTTCCACTGACTACCTTTCGCAACTGTCTTGATAGCTTTGGGTATGTAAAATCTTTGAAGTGACTCCCATGAGCGCAGAATCGTGACGAATGTTGATCTAGAGTGACGTAAAAGTCACATGAATGACTGTTCACCCTGCGGTCGCATTCCAAAACATCTGACCTGTATCGGATTTAGTACCACATATGGAAGTCGCACAATAAAGTGTTCCATACAACTCTTATGAAGCCATACAATAGCTTTGTGTGAAAAACAAACCAAAACACAAATTGTTATTCTTTGAAAATTTTGACATCTGCCCTAGCTCTACACGGCAAAAGAATGAGAAAAGTAGCAATGTTCCATTTGTGAATCAAATCACTCTTTTGAGTGAATCAAATTATTTTCAATTAATCATTTTTTTTAACAAATAAAATAAAATCAGTCCAAATGATTTTTTCATGATTTGAAGTAAATCATTTTCTCAGTAATCTGGTGGCAGCAGTTAACAGCTGACTAGAGGGAAAGACAATCAGTTAGTACAGAATTTACAGGCTCTTATTTTAAAAAATAAAATGAATTTAACTAGTTTAACTTTTAGTAATTTTGTGCTTTGCCATTTTAAAAATTAATTTTTGAAAATATTTTATTTCATTTTTTGTTTTTGTTCCAGTTTTATCATTTTTATTTAGTTAAATTTTTTTCATATAATATTTATATTTCAGCTTTATTTCCATTAACACATTTTTAATAGTTTTAGTTAACAATAACAATGACCATGACACCATGAGAATGTGTAAATATCGACAGAATTCTCATTTTTGACTATCCCTTTAAATGGCATATGAGAACCGTTCTCATTAGCAATAGAGAGGGAGGGCAAAACAAGCTTGGGTTTCGGCCAACTCTTGAGTTGTGGTGCACAGTGTGTGTGGCTGAGATGTCCTTCCGTCAGCAGCAGTGACTGTATGGAAGTGCGATCAGCTGGCTGTATTTGCCGAGCGCTGACAGCCTTTACACAAAAAGGCCGCAAATGAACAGAGGGAGGCGCACTCAAGGTCAGCCAGCATCGGCCGGCTGCCAGCTCTCCTCTAGCCAATCAGCAAAGCCTGGGCAACCTGCCATTCAGGTTACAGCCAATAAGAATCTCACAGCTCGCGTCACAGAGGTCCTGTTTCTTGGATGGCAACAGAGAGCATATGTGAGTGCAGCCGGAGTCTGACTAGTTCTGATCCAGCATGTTTATGTAACTGCAATCTGCTCCCATCCATCTGCATGGTCTAATCACATCCCTGTAGACCTCCAGAGGGCAGACGCTGATAAATACCTCCAACTACCATCACCTGTAATGGGTTTCCCTGAATTCGCTTGATTTGATTTCCAGAAAGAGTCAAATCCTGTATTACAAGTGTTCTGTGCCTTGTGGATTAAGGCTCATCTGGGTTGCGGCTCGCAAACGGCTTCATCTCGGCATCTGGGTTGTTCGCAAGTGAAAATGCAACTGAAACCCCCTGAAGAATCATGAGGCGCAGCGACGCATTAAAAGTGCATAAGCCAAGGTTCTGTTGGCAGAACAAATACAGATGTCCAAACACATTTTGCATACAGTCACTGATTTTTCACAGGAAGTGAAAACAAAGTGCTGTATCAGAGCACAGAGGGGTTCAGGTGAAGGTTTACATTTGTTCTGGGAGAAAAAAAGCCCTGTGTTTTGTTTTCAGGAGCAAATACATGGATTATTCAGCATCTACATCTGTTTGTGTGTGCCTGAGGTACCCACAGCACTGTTTCCAGGCATGACATGTGTCAGCTTAACAGATGTCTGCATGTAGTCCCAGTCTCAATTAAATGTTCCTCCTTTTAATCAGCAATTGCACTCACCCCGTACGAGGCCGCGTTGTGGAGGGGAATAAGGCCACCTTTGTCCTGTGCATTGACGTCCGCCCCGTGCTCAAGTAAATACTCTGCTACCTCCAGATTGTTATAGCCAGCTGTGGAGAAAAGGATGCAGAGAAATGTAAATCCATCTGCCCACAAATCTGGTATCAAACACAAGCAACTAATCCATATCACAAAAAAAAATTTACCAAAAAAAAAAAAACTTTTTCCCACAACGGCACACCACAACTGGATGGATGGATGGATAGATAGATAGATAGATGTGTGTAAAGCCATATAGAAATATTAAAAAACAATGACATAAAAATGATCAAAGCACATAAACTACTAAAACGCAAATCTAAATTAAAATGAAACCTGACATTATAAAAAATTACTTATTCAAAATATTAGTAAATACTAATAGTATGTAAGTTACTAAAACTGAAATAAAAATAGAGATCATTAAAATATAAGCACAAAAGAAATGACTAAATCTAAAATTTAAATGAAAACCGAAAATATATAAATCAAAGAATAAAAAAAAAAAAAGTTTTCCCCCTGCTCACAGTTTCAGTCAATTTATTAATTGTTCCCAAGATCAAATTGTTCATCTTGGGTGCATTTCAGTTCCTCTGCATAGGTCTATAGTGAAATTTCATCTATTCCCATTTTCAAAACTTAATTAAACTCAATTAATTAAACTCTCTTTAGCCAGTGTTACTGAAATCTTACTCCTCGTTACTCCTTGTGATTGCAATTATATTTATTGCTCAGTGCAAAGTGGAAGCTAAGCACAGATGTGTGTGTGTGTGTTTTTGTCACTCCAGCTTAGCTAGAAGAAACTCAATCTGGCAGTCAACCTTTGGCACTGAGCAAGCCGTCACTGACCTTTTCCCAAAAAGACCAGACACTACTATTTTCAGTTTTAACCGTCTTCTTCGGTTCCTTTCCCTCTCACTCCAGACATACATGCCTACAGGACCATCACTAATTAGAGCCCTCATCATTACAGGCTGTAGCCCTCCAATAACGCACAAACCCAGCTTTGAGAACCGCACTAATGAGAACACGCTCTCTGTCTCACACGTACACACTCCACCGCGTGTGCAGCGCTCATCAAATGCTTCCTGCAGGTTCTCCTCTATAAACTACAGGCATTTTTAGCAGTGTTTCTCACTTCCTTCCCATGAATATGTTATCTGTCTGGCTGTACTACTCTCTTTGCCTCTTATGTTTAATAAAGCATATTTACTCTCATTAACACCATGATAAGCATTAGGATTATAGTGAATTAAAAAATATTAACGTTGTGGATACAGTATCACACGTCATGAAGTGTCAGCAGCCATTTTCAATACATCAGAGAAAGTGTAGACTGCAAAATGAGCCTAATGCTAGTGAGTGAAAACATACTGCATTTCTGAATGAGGTAATTACTACACATATTTGTTTTTGTGGATAAATAAAATACCATTTTTTTTTTTTTATAGCACAGTACTACTATATAAAATATAAAAAGGCATTTTTTAATTTAAACATAAGTGTTATTTCTTCATAAAATGGATTAATTACAAATAAAAATACATAAAAACAAATATATTTGATTGGTGGGCAGACACTGCTGAATCAGGGGGCATCAGCCCCTGGATTTAACCTCAGTCCCCCCCAAGCAGCCTTAAAAATGACTTACCAGTCATTAAAAAAATTGCTAGGCAAAGCATCAGGATTGTAATGCATGAGATTCTGTAACATCAGACAGAACAAATTAATTCGTCTTACAATTGTCCCCACAGGCAAACGGCAGACGAGTGGCGTGTTCTCTAAGCAGGGGTCACAACCACCACGTTAGTCACAGCCCATTGCTCTCCAGTAGAAATAGCGAATGTGTGCTAGCTGGAGTAAAATCATGTGTCTATATCTTTGCCTGATGGTAAGGGCCGTCACCCACCTGCTGCTGGCCAGGCCTAGCAAGATAAGTGGAATGACCAGCGCGCTCACTCCATCTGTTCAGTGACATTTGCTGATCTGTGCTGTTCAGCACGCAGTATGAGTCACTGGCACGGCTGGAGTGTTGTGCAAATGATGATCCTGGAGCAGTGTTCTCCTTCTCTAAACTCAAATCTATTTAACACCCTTAGGCTTCTGGGTAATTCTTTTTAGTTCGCAATTATAGTTATAAACTGAATTATCTTTATTAATAGTAATATATTTTAAACAAATTGCCATGCTTGTAAAAATCCAGCTGCAATTATATTTTACTCTTCCGTATTTATAATAGTCATGTCCTCTCAAACATTCCAGATGCAATTGTATAATGTTTATTACAGAATAACAACAATTATTATTATCATTGTCATTGTAGTTATAAACCAAATTATTATTATTAATAACATATTTAAAATAAAAAATTGAAAAATCCAGCTACAATTGTATATTATTTATGATAGTCATGTGCTTCAAACATTACAGCTGCAACTCTACGTTTATTATAAAATAGCAATGACAATATGATAATAATAATAGTTGTAGTTATTATTATTATTATCATCAAAAAACAGCTCAGCTTTGGCTCCGACATATTCTATACTATTAAATATTACATATTAAAATTACTATTTAAAACTTCTGAAAAAGTCATAGATAAGATATTCATTGCTACTGTCTTCTGTAGAGCTGCTTATAGCTGAATTGAACAAGTTTCATAATTTAACTTTACACAGTATTGAACCAAATCTGAACAAACACTGAACACTGACTTGAGCTGAATAATGATACTATAGTATTTTTACGATACAGTATTTTTAGAGCTGCTTTACAGCAGAATTTGAATTCGTCTTTTATTTGAAGAAGTTTGCATCAATGATTCTGTTACTTCCCTGTTTATTATAGTGAAGCTGCTTTGAAACAAACTGTATTGTTTAAAGCGCTATATAAATAAAGTTGACTTGATTGAGTTTTTTTTTCATAGCTACAAAAAATGTGTTCTAAAAAAAAAAATCACAGAACAACCAATGCACGTGGACGACTCCAGAAAACATTTATATTCCGAAATATAATATTCTCATGAATACAAGAACACCCATGAATAAGATGGGGGAAGGCTCGCATAAAGAGATTATTCTGAATAAGACTTTATCGGGGACATGAGCCATACGGAGAATATTGTTGTGCATGTAAATGTCGGTGACGGTATGAACTGTGTGGAAGTCTTAGACAGATTTAATATTTGGCAAGGAAGCCTTTGAATCCCCGCCTGGAAGCCAGGCTTACACAGTGCTCAGAAAGGGACGAGAGCCAAGATTTAATTCAACATGTCCCCTTTCTTTCCTTCTGGGTTTCCTTGCCTCGCCTCTGGGGTGGGATGATATCTCACAACACTGCTTCAATGCTTTTGTAGAAACGCAATTCTCTGTATGGTGGTACAGCTTGATTTTTCCATTTGAAAGAGAGAAGTGCTCTCGTTTCTATGTTGAAAGCGATGGCTCGGAAGGCCGCAGAATGATTTTTCATTACCTGCCAGGTGCAGCGGAGTCGAGTTGCGTCCCTGTGTGTCTCTGCAGTTGATGTTCTCCAAGCTGCACAGTTTCTGGACCCGGGCCAGGCAGCCTTTTTTGGCGGCATCCAAAAGCGCTGCATCTCCTCTCAGCAAGTCCTGGATATCTGTGTCTCCCTCCTTCACCATGTCCAATGGCGTGTTTCCATCCCGATTCTTCTTGGTGGGGTCTGCTCCATGCTGAAAGAGACAAAGACATTGAGCGCAGATCCACAGAGAAGCCCAAAGGCTGACTTAGCACAGTTTAAAAACCTCATCTATGATCTTTCTGAACATTTATACATGAAATGGTCATTACTCAATCATTCAATCCTCAGAGGATGAGAGATTTCACTAAACATAAATATGTTATATATAAATATGGTTATATATATATATATATATATGTGTGTGTGTGTGTGTGTGTGTGTGTATATATATATATGTATATTTTATATAAAATTTTATTTATATTTAAATTTTAATGTGACAAAAATGGCTTTTTTTTATTAAGAATGTTTACTTTTGAGAAAAGTCTTTTGATCAAATTACATTTTTAGGCCACAAGTATTGAATTTAATAGTTAGGGTCCATTAATATTTTAGTTCCCTGTGCAGCAATAGATCAAAGAAAATGTATTTTAATAGCCTGCAAATGAATTTTTCTCAACTTAATTTTTTTCGAATCAGAATCAAATCAAATCTGAGACTTTGAATAAGAATAAAATTGGATCAGGAAATCGGTGCCTTCGCAATCATTTTACAACTGCTCTTACGGATTTAGATTCAGTGGATGAGAAAAGTACATTTCTTTTCTGCAGTTTCTACCAAAGTCTACCTCAGCAGTTCCACTTCAAGAAACAAAGTGACATGTTCGTTTGAAGGCTAATGTGCATATTCTTTACAGCTCTGAAGCTGAACCTCTGTGACAGTAACCTGAGGTACGATGAAAGCAGACGGCAGACATGTTGTGACATGTTCGTTTGAAGGCTAATGTGCATATTCTTTACAGCTCTGAAGCTGAACCTCTGTGACAGTAACCTGAGGTACGATGAAAGCAGACGGCATTAAAACCGACGTCTGCTCAACGGCAATAAACCTGAAGCCCCTGCAGCAGTTCACACTGCATTTAAAAACTTTACAGAGTGATAAAAACCATTAACAACTCCAGGCTGTCAGACATCTAGAGAAAGAGATATCTCTTGAATTAACAAGTATGTCGAGTGACGTGAGGAGGTCAGTGTTGAGCCGGCAGGAGTAGTGATGACAGTACCTTCAGAAGGAGTTTGCAGATCTCATATTTGCCCTTGGCTGCCGCCTCATGCAGCGGAGTGAACTTCCACAGGTCAGCCACGTTGACGGACGCTCCGTGTCTGACCAGCAGCTCTGCCACTTCGTAATGGCCGTACGAGCAGGCGTTATGCAGCGGCACCAAACCTCTGCCAACAGACAGGGAATTCGAGAGATAAATAGTGACAAGAAGATTATAGTTTATCTCCTGGTGCTGCTGCTAAGTCATGAGCTGACTGTTAATGAGGTTCACTCCACATCGAAGGGAGTCTCACCCTTTGTCTTTGGCGTGGACGTCAGCACCGTGGTGCAGGAAATACTCAACCACGGCCACGCGATTGTAGCCGGCGGCAAAGTGTAGCGGTGTGGAGTGACGGCCCTCCAGGTCTCGACAGTTCACATTCTGAGGGGAGCAAAGTTGCTGTACAAAACAAAATGATACATCATTAAACTGAATGCAAGTTTTTATACTGCAAATACGTAACTTTATTTTAAAAATGAGCGTTTAAATACATCCTAGAAATTATTTCATTTGATCTGCTTTTATAGGGTACCAGGCCAGAATTATGGCAAGCATCAGTATAGATTCTGATTAATTGCCTGACAAAAGTCTAATTGGTGCTCTGATATAATTACTTTACGCATAATGAGGCTTTCAGATGATGAGGATCTGATCAGAGCAAAGGCATCCATCCATACAGACGTTTTTATCATGTTTCTAAATCACTATCTTCAGGCTTATATCACCAGTCAAAAGGTTTGAGGTTATAAAGCTTTTGATCTAAAGACTTGTGCATAAATTATTCAAACCAGTTTTGCAGACTAACACAAATAGTATTTACATTAAAAATTATTTGTAACTTTAATAACATTAATTCTAAGTATTAATAATTTTGCAATATTAATAATATATACACTACAGTTCAAAAAGATTTTTAATGTTTTTGAAAGAAGTCTCTTATGCTCACCAAGACTGCAATTATTAGATACAAAATACAGTAAAAAAGCAATATTGTGAAATAGTATTACAATTTAAAATAGCTGTTTCTATTTTAACTGTTTTATATCTTAAAATGTAATTTATTCCTGACAGCAGAGCTGAATTTTCTGCATTATTCCAGCCTTTAGTGTCGCATGATCCTTCAGAAATCATACAAATAGAAAAAGAACAGTATTTATTTGAAATAAAAATCTTTCGTAACATTTTAAACTGTCTTTACTGTGACTTTTGAACAATTTAATGTGCCATTGCTGAATAAAAGTATTCAGCAAGTATAATACAATTTTCTTCTCACTCTCTCAAAAAAAATAAATAAATAAATAAAAGTATGGAACAAAACACATCTAAGAGCTGCAAGCTGTGTCCTTGAAAAGTTTATTTGTCTGGAATAAAGAAACTAAACTCATTTCGGGGTATTTTTGTTCCAGACAAAAGCCTATAAAAAAATTCAATATCCATAACCGCAGATATATTTTCATCTCCATGTAACCTGGAGCTGCTTAGTAGCACTACACTAATGAAAACAGTTGTAAAGGTTATTACAAAGTATCTAAAATGAATTAAAGTTTCTTACAAAAAAAGAAATAGTGGCCAAACTGTTTCATGTTATATCTCGGCTCCACCAGATCACCACAGATTTTTAAGCTTCCCTCACCTCCAAAACCTTTTTTAACCCTTGGTTGGCTGTTGAACAACTATCCTGTCCATCTCTATTTGAAACCAAATTAAGGCGCCTCTCACCTTCACAGTGTCCAAGTCTCCTGCTTTTGCTGCTTCTAAGAGTCTATAATCCACATCTGAGTTCCTCACTGGAATGTTTTCTAACAGACACGAGCATAAATTAACGTGAATTTCCATAACTGTTAATGCATTAAGATACAGAACTTCAAAGCCCAAATAAACAATCCCAAACCCCAGATTCAGTCCGTACCATTTAGGATCTGCTGTACAGCTTCATTGCCCATCTGTGCGGCTGTGAAGCCCTGCAGGGAGACGATGGCGGGGTCGGCTCCATAACTCAAAAGTATCCTGCATGTCTGCAAGTGTCCAGCCAGAGCCGCCCGGTGTAATGCAGTCTGACCCAGCGTGTCAACAGCATTCATCTATAAACAAACACAAGAAAGGATGGAAAGAAAGTGAGCAGACTGGAATCTCCTCCTCACTGATCAGTGAAGAGCACATCTGAACGCAGCCCACAGAGCAAGACTGAGCTGTAATCAAACTTGGCCTCTTTTGAAATGAACACAAATCTGAATTAATCAGACAAGCCCCTGGGAAACTTCTACACTCCTTCAACGACTATCAACACTGCACAGTGAAGAAAGAAAGGGACCTACTGTGTAATGTCTGCGTGTGGTTTAGCGTATGGTATGATTACAGTTCATTATTCCGTCTCAAACTTGTTACTTTTTAAAAACTCAAACTCTCAGCAAAATCGTGCTTTACTGAAAGTGCGAAATGTATGTGTTCCAGTTCTCCATATCAAACACACAATGCCTTTGTTCACACTGCAACCAATTCTGATTTGTTTTAAAATAAATGTGTTACTGATAATAATGCATGAACATTCATTTTGAGAAAAACTGAAAATGAAGTCTCATCGGTGAATAGATGCTTACATCAGAGTACGTAGAAAGTTAAAAATGTTCTTTGAAAATAACTTATGCTTGCATGATTTCACATAGCCTTGCATTTAGTCCTCTCCATGGGGTTCACATTACAATTACATCTGTTAAAGTTCTGGTTTTTGCTCATATTTTCGGCCAAAATTGGCTCTTTTGACTAAAAACAGCATTTTATTGCATTTTTGGATGAAAATGTTCCATGGTCTAAATGTTTCAGCATCCGTACTATATATACATTTATGATCACGTGATTATAATTACATACAGAGCTGCAAATAATGGAAAAATTATGTAATCCAAATATGACTGACTGAAATACAAAAATCTGATTCTGAATTTAAATTTTAAACTTCATTACTGTTCAAAAGTATGGAGTTAGTAAGATTTTACTTTCATGCTTTTATTTGAGCAAGGATCCATTAAACTGTGCCAGTGAAGACAATAATAACGTTACAAAATATTTCTGTTTCAAATAAATGCCGTTCTTTTGAACTTTTTATTCAAAGAATCCTGAAAAAAAAGCATCACAGTTTACACAAAAATATTAAGCAGCACAACTGTTTCCAACATTTCAACATAGATAATAATAAGAAATTATTCTTGAGCAGCAAATCAGCATATTAGAATGATCAAGGATCATGTGACACTGAAGACTGGAGTAATGATGCTGAAAATCCAGCTTTTTATCACAGGAATAAATAGCATTTTAAAATATATTAAAATAGAAAACAATTATTTTAAATTGCAATAACATTTCACAATAATACTGCATTCTTGAGCAAATAAATGCAGCCATGGTAAGCAAAAGAGACTTCTTTTTTAAAATCTTACAAACCAAAGCAGGTGAAATGTGAATTTTGGGCCAACAAACTACTAAACAGATTTTAGTCTTACAGTCTATACCAAAAACATACTTTCCTGCCTGTATGAACAAAGCTACACATATCAATCTAGATCTTCAGCTAATAAGCATCTCCCACCATCAGCTGATTTCCTCAGTAACTGTGTTTGCTTCAGACAGCTTTATTCTTCATGCTTCCTGCTCTTCTTATTAACTCGAAGCTTCCACACCATCTGTTTACTGATTCACACATGGTCTGTAAACACACGCTAGCTACAATAGCCTCTTGTCTTTGAACCTCCAGCCTGACTATTTATCCAGTCCATTAATGTCACTTAAGTCTGGCCGCTGCAGTTTGGCAGTGAGCTGGGTCGCAACACCAATTAACGATCGGATGCGTTTCCAAGGGGTCGTACTGCAACAGATGGACACTGATGACTGAATGATGGAATTCAGGTTATGGAAGGTCAGCCTCCGTTTATTTATCATGCAGAAGAGCTGGGATGCGAGCACAAGGGAAGTCAGCTTTGAAAATCAAGCTGCTCCAGGCAGCATAAAAGAGCCACACAGCATCAATGAAGAGGACCTCTGGATAATACAACCTTGCGTGAAAGTAGGACACGGAAGTTTGATGAACGGGGAGGCCCTTTAGATACACTCTTGGCTCGAACAAAGACAGCAGACTGTGGATGAGATTATTTCCAGGAGCATCGGCTCCCCTGGTCTCTCCGCTGAAGAATAGCTGATCAGCCGCGATGCTCTCAGCCAAGGAGGTAGCTGAATGCCTGATCAGTTAGTCGATGCTTATCTGATTTGGCTCTCTGAAAGAGCTCCATTGATTTGGAAGTCTTTTACCCCTCTCTGCTCTGGAGAGGTAATGACATGACTGATGTAGCTCGTAGACGTCCTCCAGTTTCTCTGACACAGTCCAGCTGTGAGACCGAGGCAGCAGGCTATTTACCTATTCACTTTCACTAGAAAACTTTGACACAACCACTAAATGTGTCAGAATTATTTTTTTAAAAGTAGTACAGAAACAGAACCACAGAGTTTTAAACACTGAGGATGAACACAAATAAATACAGTAAAAAAATAAAAAAATAACAATATTTATATATTTATATATAAATAAATATATATATTTTTAAAGCAATTTATTCCTGTTAGTAAAGCTGAATTTTCAGCAGTTACTCCAGTCTTCAGTGTCACATGATACTTCAGAAATCATTCTAATATGCTGATTTGATGCTTCAGAAACATTTCTTATCACAGCTGAAAACAGTTGTGCTGCTTAATATTTTTGTGGAAACCATTATCTATTTTTTCATTATTCTTTTATGAATAGAAAGTTCAAAAGTACAGTATTCTTTTGTAACATTATGAATGTCTTTACTGTTACTTCTGTTCAATTTAACCCATCCTTGCTGAATAAAAAAATGATCTTACTGAACCCAAACTTTTAAACGGTAGCATACAGTATGTTTAGAATACATTGAAATTCCCCAGCAGCCTGTTGTGAAATAAGGTCATTTCAGACTGCAACACAAAAACAAATAAGAATCAAAATTGTATTAGGCAATGCAATTCTCAAAAGAGCTTAGAACTTATTTCATATTTTCAAATGTATTTCATCTAGCAAAAGGCGTCATTCCATTCCACACACAGAAGCACCATACTATTAATCATGGGAAACAATAAATCATGCAATTTAAGTTTTCATTCTTGTGCATATGCGACAAAAAACATGAATTGCTTGCCAAGTTTGCTCTGATGTATAGCATAATTGATGCGTCTTTTATGCAGGTCCATCTGCATTAGTGGAAGAATGCAAATGTTACAGATAAATCAGAATAAGTTCATGATTCCCAACTCTAGTGAGCAGATTTCAAATGAGAGACCAATCTGCTAAAGTATCTTTGTGAATGGAGTGATGAATGTTTGGCAGTTAATTGGGAAGATGTTAGCATATAAACACTTCCATACTGATGATGAGCTCTTCCATCTCAAAGTCAATTATCTGAACCACTGATAAGCAGGCAAATTACTCTGACAAAAAAATTAAAAAATAATAATAAAAGTAGAGTGCAATGGGCTCATTCTTCATTCTTCTCCTCTTACAGCAGGAACGTGATGACTCAACTGCACACAACAGTAGATGTGACAAAAATGCTGCTCCACTGAACTGATTTTTCTTGGCTCAGGTGAGAACAGACAAAAAAAAGATGCTGTGGTTCTGTAGAGGGGCCATATTCTACACTTGTAGTGTTTTATTTTTTCCCCAGAAGACTACTTATGTCAGTCAATGGCTCTTGCACCAAAACAATCATAATCTATTTTAAAATGTCCTCCCTCTCTCTGACCTGAGCTGTTGTTATATGGCAAGAGAATATCTCCCCAAAAAAATCTTCTTTCTTCCCACAAAAAAAAAAAAAAAAAAGCTTCCAGGTTTGCAATGTCATGCGGGGGAATAAATGTTGAACATTTTTTGGTGAACTATCCCTTTAAGGCAGACTATACTGTGAGAGTTGGATGGTGAGGCGAGGTGTCAGGTGTGTAAATGTGCGTGTATGTGTGTGTCGCGGCTCTGTAGGCACATGCAGGTATGTGGCATCTGCTGACACAGGAGCAGCTGTGTACCTTCGCCCCGTGTTTCTGCAGAACCTCCATGATGTCATTGTGCGCCCGTTCTGCTGCCACATGGAGAGGCATCATGAAGCTGCACAGGGAAGAAGGGCAAGATAACAGAGAAGATAATAAGTAAGCCAGACAGACCTTAAGAGGATAAACATTTGGCATTTGATAAACACATGACAGACCCATTCACTCACTCTTTGTTCTTCTCATTGACATTGGCTCCTTTCCGTAGCAGCAGTTCAGTGACCTGTTTTCGTTTTGGGTGAGGTGAGGCAACAGCACAGTGCTAAAAACACAGGATAGAGGCCTTGTAAGTGTCACGGTTTACCACAAATTCTGTCTTTTTGGTAACATTTTGGCACCATTTGGGTCACCATTCACTTTCATTGCATGGAACAGAGCAGTGTGGACATCCTGCCTATATATCTCCTATTGTGGTTTTAGGAAGAAAAAAATTAAATCATACAGGTTTGGAATGACATGAAGGTGAGTAAATTATAACAGGATTATCATTTTTGGACTATCCCTTCAACATCTGCACTTCAACCTGATATCTCAGCTGGTGAGCTTTGAAGTGAATCAGCAGGGGCTCACCAGTGCCGTCTCATGCGTCTGTGGGTGCTTGAAGTTGATGATCTCCAAAGCTAGGGTCTTCTTTACCTTGGTCATGTCTGCTTCCCGTGCCGCCTGAAGAAGAGAGTTGCCCTTAAACTCGTCTGCACCGGAGGAAAAAATAATATTTAGAGAGGTGATTCAAGACGCTCTGACAGAAGTCAGTGGTAGACATAATTCATCAAGACATAGCGTGAAAAAAGTAATTGAGGCTTCACAGCTACAATGCAATCTGGCTTTATGGCAGCAAAAATATGAGTTAGGATATCTAAAATGTATGACTGAATTGTTTGACCTGATCGAATGAATTTTGCACATTCAATTTAGTATGCTTCTGCTCATAAGAACGGCAAAGCATGGAACATTATTCCATCTACATGAGAGCCATTTTACTGAATGAGCACGGCTGGGATTCGGCCAAAGGTAATCCCAGTCATGCTGATATTTAGCAAAACACTGCAGTTGCAACAATTGGATGATCTTTGCCATAATTTGCCAACAGTTATTCTGTAAAAACACTGTTAAAACAATTCAATTTATTTTGTAATGTGCTGATTTTTTAACACAAATCAGCAAAAATAGTATCATAATTTTAATATTGCTTTTATGCAAGTTTTATAAATCAATAAATTAATATTGAGTAGTTTGTAACTAAAATTCATTTGTATAATTTTACTTAGTCAATAAAAATGGTTTTAAAAGAAGTCAAAGCATCCAACTTTGCATATCTCAAAAACAATGCAACAGTTAAAAGTAGTATTAAAAGTATAGAAGATAATATTTAACTGGTATATTAAATATTAGCACTCTTGGATCACAGCTTGACCCATTAATAATAAGGATGGTGAACTGAGAACTAAATACTGTACATTATTAATTTATTAAGTATATTATCTTTTTTTGTAATTACAAGAAATTTTATAGTTATATTATATAAATATTATATTTTTATTCATTTTTATTATATTTTTAATTTACCAGACACTATCATAAGTGACTTACAAAGGAGGAATATTACAACATTTGCTTGTTCTACTTTGCATCGTAAAATATTCGAAGCTCAAACACAAATTCCAGATAAAGGAAAATCTTTACACAGCAAATTGTGTAAAGTTTCAGTCAAAACTGCATCACTCCACCCCACACTGGGAGAAGCCAGATGGAGAATTCACAGGCAAAATATATAACGACGTCGCCTGCCAACCTCATCAGCAGACTGGAGCTCAGTCTCCACTGCGCTTGAATAATGCAGAATGAGAATATTGTATGTTTAAAGGCGTCTTTCTCTAAACCTTGATGTGTCTGTCTCAGTGCCAGTGAGAAGGTGGCAGGAACAATCAGAGCCAAGTTGCGTCCAGCTCACTTACACTTGCAAGGTGAACGAGCAGGATGAGTTTTGTGGACTTTGATGCCACTTATACTGAGCAACGGTGAAAGATCCCGGTCCGTTGTCTTTAATTTACTCTTAAGCAATAAGGAATGAGGCTGTTTTACAAAAGCTGAAAGGCCATATATTCTATATTGTTAATATAATAACGACAAAAGTTGTTGCATCAAGGCGTGTCGTGCCTAACAACCGACTTTAGCCATATATATATTTGTTTATATCATTTATTTATAATTACACTTAATACTTTTAGAATTCCAATGCAGATGGAATTTTATATAATTTTATGTGCTTCTGTCAATTTCATTAGTTTTTTAAAAATATTTATATTTAGCTTTAATTTATTTTAATTTGTAGTTTCAGTACTTCAACTTAATCTTAACCTTAGTTAGTTGCCACGGCAATATTTCTAATTTAGGCTTTTTGAGTTTTTGATCTAATATTTATATTTTATTTTAGCTTTATTTTATTTAACAAAAACAATTTTTAATAGATTTAGTTAACAATAACAACACTGTTTTACAAATATACTTACATAAAGAATGATTTTTTTTTATAATTATGAAATTTATACTTTCAATTAAGCAAGGACACATTCAATTAATCAAGACATTTATGATCTTTTAATAGTTTCCACACTAAGAAAAAAAAAATATTTTCAGCTGTGACAAGAAATGTTTCTTGAGCACCAAATCAGCATAAAATACATTAAAATGATTTCTGAAGGATCGTGTGACACTAAAACTGGAGTAATGACTGCTAAAATTTAAATAAACTGCTGAAGAAATCGATACAATTTTAAAATATATTAAAATTCAAACCAGTTATTTTAAATTTTAATATTATTGCACAGTATTATTGTTTTTGAATTTTCTGACATTTTTGAGCTAACACAACTTTTGCATGATAAATACAGATTACATTGTTGGCGAATATAAGAATATTCTTTCAAAAACATTCAAAATCTAACTGACCCCAAACTTTTGAACAGAAGTCTAATTAAAGATGGTAAGAAGGTAAACTCACATGTGAGCCTCTCTTTGAGTTCTGGGGTCGGGGCCATGTCCACCGCGCTCTTCCCGTGGCAGTTGACCAGCGTGGGATCGGCTCCATGACTCAGCAGCAGGGAACACACCTCCACACGATTCTTGGAGGCAGCCTCATGCAAAGGGGTGAACTGCCAGAGGTCCATGGCATTAACACATGCCCCATGCTACAGAAAAACATTCAGGGTGAGATCACACGGAAAGGATGGCACCAACTCTGAGGACCAACATTCATTTTCAAATACATTGAGAACATTATGCGGTTCTACTTGAGCAGTTAGAGTAGTTTTAGCATAGATTATGAATTTCTATCTATTAGGGAGTCCGCCATGCCCCAGAAGCCGAGTTAATAGCACTGAGCGAAAAGAATATCGAACACATATTTAGAAAATGACTGAGACATCAACTTGCACTCAGAGGCAGGGGGTAAACAGTACAAAATGATTAAAGGGATAGATCTCCTAAAAAATAATTTTCTTAACTCTTTCAAATTTAATACACAAGTTGTATGAACCAATTTGACTGCTTTTTTAGAGCTTGACAGACCCTGGTCACCATCTACTTTAATTGGATGGAAAATTCTTTTCTTCTTTTGAGCTGCAAGTGAGAGGAATGAAACAAAAGCTCCTAAGGAACTCAGGAACATCAAGATAACGTCAGGTGTTCACAATGGATCTGTGCTGATAAGAGGATTCTTAATTGTCTTGTTGATCATTGCACAGCACATTTAATCGAATATAATGATCTTAAGGAGATCTGGGGAGCTACTGGTATTGTGATAAGCTCTCCCGAGGCCAAGAATACTCTGTTCTGCTGTGTATCAAACTCCAAACATTGTTGTAGAGACAGATTGGCCACTCCGCAGGGCTCTGTTGACACAGCGAGCATGGGAGAGCACACAGTGAGCATAGTGTTCCATATAACAGCTTTGTAAGTAAAGGAAGCTGGGCTTAAAGGCCATACTCTGTGGAACTTCAGGATCAAGGGAGAGCTTGTGTTTGCACTGAGACAGAATGCACTCTGACAAGACATACAGAATGAAGCTGTATATGCAGAAATGTAGGACGTACATTGAATTAGTCACTTTCTTATTGAGCTGTGAGATAAAGTAACCCAATCCAGGTGTTATGAAGGACTCTGATAACCAACAATGGACAGTGAATGTCATTGGTGGGCTTTTTAATTGACAGCTCAAACTACAAATCAGTACAGCTTTAGCGTCATCTGTAAGTAGTTCCGCTAGAAAGAAAAAGAAGTACGTCTGGACGTTTAGTGCGGAGCTAAGTGAGTGTTCTCCACAAAGTTGATTTCCGGTTTGTGTGTGCAGCAAAAAGTAAGTTTAAATGATTCCATCTTTATTGTTAAAACATTTGTATATTGTTGCTTCTGGGTGAAGTTAGTCACGGACTGAAGATCAGAATCAGAATCAGAATCAGAATGAGCTTTATTGCCAGGTATGTTTACACATACGAGGAATTTGTGACAGAAGCTTCCACAGTGTAACAGAATGACAGTGACAGAACAAAAAAACACAGATAATAAAAAATAAAAATAAATAAAAAATAGAACAAGTAAAATTACAATAGAAAAAAAAAATACAATTGTATGTACAGGTATATAACAATAGACAGTTGCGTGTACAGTGAGAGCGCGCAATATTATGCAAAGTATATTATGTGCAAATTGAAATGTAGACTGAGTATGTGTGTTAGATAAATAAGTGTATGAGTGAATAAATAGATTAACGGCAATACTATATGCTTGTGTACCACGATCGCGATGGCGCTAATGACATTACGGCTGTAAATTTGAGTCCCGCTCGGAGCAAGGTTGTACATAATGTTGATTATTGCGATTATATAGTGACTATAGTTAATCCTAGAAATACTTCAGTGCCTTGTAACTGCTTAATATGGTTGTAAATGTTTATTGTTATTATAATTATTTTGTGTACTGTTATTTACTATTCTTGTATGTATACTTTTCAGAACCACATATATACTTGCATCTACAGTGGAGAATAAATATGTTTCAGTTTAAATTGAAACAAATTCAAATGAAAACTAAAAATAAAAAAAATAAAAAAATAAAAAGTCAAAAAGCTAATTCAAAATAATCATAACACCTATAATAGTATATAAATAATACTAAAAAAACTCAGAGTAATTATTCTGTCCACAATGATACCGAAAACACTGTGTAGCATGGAAAAATTTAAATATGTAGTAAGTGAAGCAGGATTTTGAATCAATGACAATATACTGTGGACAGGACTGTCCAGTGTGACAACACACAAAAACCAAAGTCACTGACAAAATGACTTGCAACAGGTTAGGACAAAGCTTAGATTTGAAGGTTGCTTCATTGCATTGTGCCGGGTTAGGACAAGCTGCTTAACTGGAAACATAGGTCACACTACAATATACATGCACAACCATTCAGGATTTTGTCCTTACCTTTAGCAGTAGCTCTGTAACCTCATAGTGTCCATATGAGCAGGCGTTGTGTAGAGGAACAAGACCACTGGGGGGAAAAAACAAAAAACAAAATCATTTACGGTCAAAATTTGATTTTCCTTTAAGTATTATATGGACAATGGAAGGCTAATGAACAAAAGTTCTTACCAGAGTGAAAACAATTTGAATTAGCTCATAGAGACCATATTTATTTCAATGTAAAAAAACAAACAGGAAAGTAAGGAAAAAAGGAGACTTAAGCAGACCTACCCTTTATCTTTAGCATGAACATCAGCGCCATGTTGCAGGAGAAGCTGAACTATTCGGACTCTGTTGTATCCGGCTGCCAGGTGCAATGGAGTAGACTACAAGAAAGAAAAGAGGAAACACCGTTATGACAAAACTGTAAGATATACACTATTGCTCAAAATTTGCTCAAAATGTTTTACTTTTATACAGGAACATTACATTTTAAACATATTAAAACAGAAAGCAGTTATTTTATATTGTAATAATATTTCACAATATTACTGTTTTACTATAAATATGATCAAATAAATGCAGCCTTGGTGACCATAAACAAATTCTATAATTCTCTTAAAAACATTCAAAATATCGTACTGATCTCAAACTTTTGAACGGTTATATACACAGATCCAACAAAGCCATGACAAAGCACCCCTCTGTAAAGCAGTGCCAAGAACCTTTTTCTTCTTTATGTCTCTTTAAAAAGTATTAGCGTAGCCATGAAATTGGGCTGCCTAAAGACCAAGGGAGGTCTTTGTTTGTGAGGAAAAAATTAATACTGGGTTTCCTCTCCTCTAGAAAGAACAAGGCTCGTGACTGAATTTTGCCTTAAAGAAGTCACACTTCATTGTAGCTCTGTGGCTTGTAAACCCGCCTGACAATCCAACCCTGTGCAAGTCTTACTGTTTTACTAAGAATGATCCAGAGTTTAAGAATTGACATACATAATAATTAAGGTATTCAACATCATATACAGTGTTGTGAAAAAGTGTTGGCCCCCTTCCTGATTTCTTATTTTTTTGCATGTTTGTGTACCGCAGCACACAGCGGGGTATAACAACAGTTCCCTCAGCACAGCGCGATCATTTCAAAAACTCATATCACCTGTATTCTGATGACTATTTGAGGATCGTATTTGTTACGAGTGTTAATTAAAGACAGCGGTTGATATTTGTTTCAAGCCAACAAAAATGAAACGAGAAGAGAATTTAAATTTAAATTAAAAGGAAGTCTGATGACACAAATATTAGTTCAAACAGTTCAAATAAGCAGTTAATCACATTCTTAACTTAAAGACATCAAGTAATTCATGCATTCTGCATTCAATAACAAAACACCAACAAAAAGAAAATCGACAAGCCAATCGAAAACAATCAAACAAAAATGAGGATCAGGTGGCACAAAGAAAATCAAATTCGCATAAAGTTCTCCAATGAAATGCGACAAGGCACAGGGTCATAAACCATCGCAGCAATGTATTGATGTGAGCAAAGTGCAATGCGCAAACTCCATGTGTTCCCGCACAGTCTCCTGCGGTAAGCATGGATCATTCACCATACAGCTGAAAATGCACAAAACAATGAAAAATCAATCTAGATGAAATTGGAAAACTTTAAATTGTGTCCTTCAATTGCAAAATAATGATAACAATATGCAGTGACAAGCTTTCCTAGGCATGCACACCAGGGTGTTGGAGGTTGTAAAAGACAAGAAACAAACCGAGTGAAAGTGTGAGTGGTGGGGTGGAAAGCTGTAGTGGTACAGGAGGTATTTTTAAGCTCACTTATCAAGCAGGTGGTACACTAACACATCCTCTTTAGGGAAGAGTTTTCACACCAGGTTTTACTCTCATATCACCTTCACCCCAAACCACTGCATTCACAAAGCTGCAGTGTGTGAACAAAGAACCAAAATGGGCACATTGTGACAATTAAAGAAAAAATAATGTACAAAAAATTGAAGAAAAAAAAAATCCAACAGAGATTAAAATGAGTGCAAAAAATAAAAAAAACTTACCAGCATTTTTTGCGATGTCGACTGATAGACAATGTCGCCAGAATGAGGAATAAAACAAAAGAGAACAAAAATAAAAACAAATAGTGACAAAATGATAGCATTATGTAATTCTGGCACACCCTGCAACAATTCCTTGTCTTTTGTCCTCTACCTTTACCTGGGACATTGGCACAAGCTCAATGTTCAAAGCGCAGCACCACATTGGCAGCACCGCTTTGTGATGGAGACTGAAATTACATGATTTCAACACAAAGACGATATGCGAACAGAGCAAGCAGTCCATCATTCTTTTTACTCTCCAGGGAGTTTGGGCTGACTTGACAGAAGAGTTGGTACTGATTCAGTGGCACTAAACCAAAACTCATTTCAGACAGCTGTGACAGAGAGATCGCACATGTGCTGCTGGTTTACATGATTCATCCAGTGGCAGAACACTGTGGTCTGTTGACTTGTGTTTAGATTGTCTACTGAATTTGTATTATTAGTACAAAAAACAAAAGGCTTTGTTCATTGGAACAAAGCAGGAGAAAAAAAGAAGCCAATTTGTTTTCATAAAAAAATTTAAATATAAATAAAACTTTTTGTCTCCAACTTTGTTAATATTAATGCTAGCTGGTGCTTCTATTCCTAGTAGATGACCATTAAAAATAGCATGCTTACCATCTGTTAACCAAAGCAACACTTCTGTAAACTAAACCATTTTAAGATGCAATGAATAAGTGTATTTCCCTAATAACACGCATTTAAATTTGACCCATTTTAAATAATGATAAACATGAACACTCACCAATTTTTTTTTTTCTCTAACCATAAAGTCTCCTTCAAATCGGAATTACTTGCTGAATCAATCTAAACAAAACCCAGTTTGTACTCTACGAAAGATTATATTCTCAATCTCATTTGGCACCACAGATCTATTATAGTATCAAGGTCATCCTCAGACTAAAATGAATTAATCTGACATTATATCAACATTTTAACTACTTCCCAAAGAGCATTACATTTAACAGTGACAGTAAATATAAGATGACCCAAAATTGACCCTTGGGGAACACCTAGTTATTTTACCTTGTGAGAAATATTCATTTAAGGATTTTCTGAGCAACCTAAATCTTGCATATGTAACGTGTCAGGAGGCTGGATCACCATGGCGACACAGTCATACAGTAGCCATGGCTACATTCAATCACTTTGGCCCCTCCTGCCAATCTGTCAGTCCTACCCAAAGCAAACAGGACTAACAGGAAAGACACATACTGCAGATCCACGTTATCTTGTGCTCTCTGCAAAATGAAAAGTAAAAGACAAAATATAACGGCAGCTTAACCGTAGGCTATTAAATCTGCTTCTTGCACAGATCTTCCATCAATTTCTTTAAGAGCACGACACACCAGCAGAATTGCCGTCTCACTCGAGAGCTGTTCCTATTGAATCATTTAAGATGAATGTGTTGCCTAAAGATGTACAGCTGGAAATATTACCCCCTACATAATCCAGATCGCAACATCCTGACACTGTTTAAAATGGGTGGAATGCTAAAATGAGCTTTTGCTTTGTTTTAGGGGAATAGAATTCGCAAATAATGAAACTCAGAGTACCCTCAGTGCATTTGGCTCTGTCACATAACATCTTTCTGGTGCTGGCAGAAACAGCAGACAGGTGAACTAGAGCGAAGATCTGTGCCGATTCAGATGGCTTCTAACAGAAAGCGACAGTAAAGCTACGTGGCAGGGTTGACCTTTTGCCAACAGACCCTGAAGCGTGAGAGTGAGACGGAGAGTGCAGGTCATTTAAATGGGTTATTCTGCCCATTCAAGCATGGGCTGCCAATAAGACAAATCATTGCACACTGAAGCTGACCTTGTCTGCAACAACACTGAGCCACTCAATTTTTTTTTTAAAGATGAAAAAATATATTAAAATACTTTCTTTTATTCCATTTACATTAGGGATGCACCGAAATGAAAATTCTTGGCCAAAGCCGAAACCGAACAAAATTAAACACTGGGCCGAAGGCCGAATACGGTTTTTCGAGTTTTTTTCTCCATGTATTTTGCCAATTTTTTTTTCCACCATTGCAGAAAATAAAAAGCCAAAATGAGCTTTTTACTGTTTTGTCTTGCTTTTCAAAGAAAAAAAATCTATTACAAAACAACAATTTAAAAATATTTAACACTGAACATTTTTAACATTCTAGCAGACACTATACCAACAAAGCACAATTTAATTTAAAATTAATAAGTTAGTAAAATAATAATTGAACCTGAATCTTGAATAAGGCATGTATTTTTATTTATTTTTTATTTTTTTTACTGTACAATTAAAAGCAGCCTTGCTGAGAAGAGACTTCTTTTAAAACATTAGAAAATATTACAGATCCTAATTTGAACACTATGTGTGAATGTTATAATAAATGTATTAAAACAGAGCTGTTGTAATGATTATTTTCATTATTATTGTCTTACTTTTTATTTTATTTTACAGAACAACAGTAAAATTACAATACTAACATGTATGAATGTTGATACGCGTGTATTAGAAAACATAACGTTCTGCAGTTTATTTACTAATTGTTTAAGGCCATTTCATGATTTAAATCATCATGCAGTAACCAGCAACAATCACCCCTTCCTCTTCTCATTGAAGACATGCGATGCAGTCCTAAACATTCTCTCGCTGTCGGTGCTTGTAATGATTTTTGCGTCTTTCTCCGACAGTTTAAATGCTTCCACACTGCTCACGTGTGTGCTGCATAATAAAGAGTACGCGCCTCTCACTCTGCGCTGGTTGCTCTTTGATCGCGTCATATCATTGTTCGGTACAATTTATTCTGTCTTTTCGCTTATTTGGCCGAACACTGAAAGAGCTTTTTTTGCTATTTTCGGCCGAATAATTTCGGTTGCCGAACATTCGGTGCATCCCTAATTTACATATACAGAGACAAGTCTATGTAATATACTTTACCATTACACACTTCATAAAGGTTTGTGATGAGGAGAGGAACAGTGTGAACTTTTGAGTAAATACAAAAAAAAAAAGGAAGAAAAGAAAATCTCTGGAAAGGATTAGAGATGGTAAAACAGTTCTATGCTTCTCACAGATGAAATCTGTACAGCTGGTCCTGTCTTAATCAACATAAGAAAATGACCAAAGTAGGTAAAATCCTATTTATCATTAATGCTGAAGGTTTTGAATGACTTATAATGCATGACTCCACATATAGCCTAATAAATGAACAAACTTTGAAATTTCTATTGTCAAATAAAAAAGGTTTACACAAAAATATATTTATACAATATAAAACCATTTTCAACACTATTAATAATAAGAAATGATTCTTTGGCACCAAATCAGCATAGAATGATTTCTGAAGGATCGTGTGAAAGCTGAAAAATCAGCTTTGCCATCACAGGAATAAATTAAATTTTAAAATATATTAAAACATAAAACAGTTATTTTAACTTGTAATACTGTTTTTACTGTATTTTTACTGAAATAATTGCAGCCTTGGTAAGAGACTTTAATCTCAGTCGACATTACACATCCTGAAATATAATTAAGGAGTATTCATTTTACACAATTTTTAGTGCCTAGACAACAACTAAAACTCCTTGTTTTTCCTCAGAGTAGAAATATCCCTTTGTCCATGTCTTTCCCTTGTCTTGCCTGGAGGAATGGTGACCTGTAACCATGTCAACGGTGAGTGCTTCTCCCCAGCTGTTGCCATGACTGCGGTACATGCTATAACTAGCGTGAAATCTGCGCGGATGGAGCCTTTGAAAACAATGTGTTGCTTGGCTAAGTAACCCTTTAGTGCACCTCCGTTGCAGATTTACACATGAGAGTGTACAGAAGAGGGTCTCTTTCGTCCCTGTGCAATACTAAAGCAAACACCTGGTCCAGAGAGAGGCATCATACTAGATGCAAGCAACAGCAGGAAGGGGCTACCGAGCACACTAATGCCAGTTACACGCTGAGAGGATCAATAAGACACTACCCCCTCTACTAGGCCTGCAATACGGGAAAAATACAGCTCGCCGACTCCTATAGGGGCTTCTACTGGGCTCTTTAATAAAGGAGCTCAAATCCCAAAGGGAGACGACGCCTGGTTCCTCCGTCCTAATCACAACACTAACCCCCCCATTAAAGACAGTCCCAGCAGAGCGCTGAAGGCATTAATACTAGCATGTCCGACGGGATGCAATTTCCAATCATGTGCCGTCAAGGGCTCAAATTTTCCCAGGAGTCTATTGCTGGAAAGCAGAGACAAATAGTCATGTATGATAATTAACTGCAATAAAGTCTGTGTATACGAGAGAACGAGAGCGAGAAAAAGAGATAAAGGCAGACGGGAAACACTACAAGTGTTCCACATACGCATCTGCTCTGTTTCTTCCATCCACCTACGTTTCTACGGGGGCGCATCATTGTGCAATGAGGGCCAGGAACAGACGCTTGGATAGACAAAATATTTGTTAATCTTCAGAAATATGGAAATGAAACAAAAAAAGTTGCGACTGAATTAACATTCTCACAGGCAACCACTGCACAGATTGCACGCTGCTTGTTTTATCTCAGCCTGCGCAGAGAGGCTTCCTCAACATGATACCTTATCAAAGATGGCAAAGCACATTCTGCTCTGTTCGTTTCACAGTCTAACGGGGGGAAAAACAAAATAGCACTTCAGGTGACAGCAAGCTTCACCTGAAGTAAAAAAAAAAGTGAAGACAACACTATCGAGACATATGTGCATACACTACATAATAGCCAATTAATAATTTCTAGTTACGATTATGTACACTACCTTTGTCTGGGATAAGTAAGATTTTTTAATTATTCATTTTTTTCAGCAAGGGCACAAAAAATTGATCAAAAGTGATGGTAAAGTGATGGTAAAGACATTTATAATGTTGCAAAAAAAATTATATTTCAAATAAATGCCATCCTTTTGAACCTTTTATTCATCAAAAAATCCTGAAAGTATTACGATTTCACAAAATATTATGCAGAACGACAATAATCATCAACAATCAAAATAATTGTTTCTTGAGCATCAAATGAGCATTTTAAAATAATTTCTAAAAGATCATGTAATACCAAAATCTGAAATAATGGCTGTTGAAAAAACAGCTTTACCATCACAGGTATAAATTATATTTTAAAATATATTAAAATAGAAAACAGTTATCTTAAATAATAATATTTCGAAATATTTTTAACATTTTTATCCAATAAATGCAGCCTGGGTGAGAAAAAGAGACTTCTTTCAAAATAATAATGGTCTTAAATTGTTTCAGCAAAACCAGATCGGCAAACATTGTTTTGCCCCAAATTTGCTGTACATGTAATCACCTTTACTGGCATAAACAAGATTGCATTATTTCATAAAATTGCATTCTAAAATGGTGTACAAAAATGAAAATGTTTCAAACTTTCATTTAATGCACTTTACTATATTATTGGGATTTAATTATGAGCTGGTGTTTGATATTTATAATTCCACTTGTTTCTCATTAGCTATGTTTCCATCACCCCTGTTTTAATGCGCATTTAGAAGTATCGCATGAGAAACGAGTGATGAAAACGCCAAATTTAGAAAATAAATCCCTTAATTCGCAAAAAAGATTTTACGCTCACTTGAGGTGGTTTTTGTGCACAAAAGGGTTGATGCGAATAATGGGAGATGGAAATGCATTTTGCGAATAAATTCCTCCAGTCCAAAAAAGTCATGTGACTTTGCGCTATGGGACGGCAAAACCTGACTAACCAGGGGACCGATCTCATTCCACAGCATCTGAAATGTTGTTATGGTCATTCGGAAATGCACGAGCAAAGTCTGTCGTCAAAGTATTTCTGTATAACTGCCTCCGAGGACGGTCTACCATGACTGCATTCCCAAACAGCTGACATTCACCTCCAAAAGCAAGACCGCATTTATTGTGTTTCGTCTGCTCACTAAAAGCGCAAGTAATTTATTATATTTGAGAATTATTATATTCAGTGGCTTCTCTTACTTTTCTTAGTGATATTTAGTGCCAGTTTATCAGGAAGTGACGATTTCTCGATGAGTTCTCTCTGACTCGTTGGATGGAAACAGTGCTTGTTCGCAAATGTTTTATGTTAAATTCGCAACTTTGGATGGAAACCCGGCTATTGTGCTGTGAATCTCCTACCTCTGTGCTTTTGTAAAAAACCAAACAACCACAGAGCTAGAGAGCTGTCTTGAGGAACCCTGGATCCAGAGCGCAGAGACTTGGTGCAAAGCAAATCTGTCTGTGCTAATTCCTTCGCAAGCCTCTTCCCACAGCATTCTCCCTCCAGTACACATAATCTTTAAGCTAAAGCATGCAATATGTTAAGGCAACCGTTATCAAACCATATAAACAGCTCTGTTTCATAATCCCACCCAGAGCAATGATAAGGCATTCAATGGAACAATGACTTCCAATGTGTGACATGGATGAGAATGTCTTCATCATACCTTCCTAAAGCTACTTATTGTGCTGTTTAGCTAAAAGACATCAAAAGCTACAAGACATCTGGTTATAAAATATGGCTTGTTAATGGCAACGAAAAAAGGAAAATTCTGTCATCATTTACCAATGTCATTCCAAACCTTTATGACTTGCTTTCTTTTGTCGAACATAAAAGAAAATATTTTGAAGAACTTACACTGTCAGTTAGTGGTGTCCAAAATAACACTGGTTTCCAATGACTTTCCACTAAAAAAAAAATTTTGTTGCAAAGAAAGAAATCAGTCAGGTTTGAAACAACACGAGGGTGAGTAAATGTTTTTTTTTGTTTGTTTTTTCTTGTGAACTATCCATTTATTCCCAGTTACTCTAAAAGAAAATGGTGTGGAATTTTATGGGTCACTTGGGGAAAGAAAATCAGATAAATACAAAATAACAGCACATCTAAGGAAGGAAACAAGCTTACTGCACAAGTTTAGTCTCATGGTTAAAAGTTCAGACGGGTTAAATGGAACTGACTAGTGCATATTTAACATACAGCAGAGCCCAGCTCAAAACTAATTTGAGAAAAAGCAGCAGCGAAAAAGAGTAAACGTGGAAAGAAAATGAAAAAGTCAATTGTTCACCATGGAACAACTGTGACATGATTGATGGGATCTGCGGTAGGCGAACGGTAAGTGATTGTTTTTCCCTGAGCCCCTGTAGAAGGCATCTTGATAATGTACTTCAGTGTGCTGTGTTAATAACGTCCTGCACTTCAGAGAGCTCCATCATTTTCAAACCCGAACCGTGGAAAATCTCACACTCTGGAGTACGCTTCCTATTCTTTCCTCACACACATGGCTTTCAATCAGTGTTCAGAGACATTGTCTAAAGCTAGCATGGCACTGATAAAATTATTTTCCACTTCAAGAAAAAGAGTGAGGACAAGTCATTCATCTCTGTTTTGATTTTACGCTGATTTCTCAGAGGTCAGAGGAGACCACAAGCAAGTTAAAGAACGCAAGCAGGTGATGAAGCTAATAAAGACCATTTTTCCAACTGACATCACATAGATACTAGAGGTGTGGTGTGGAACCGAGCACAACTGGCCATAAAGCTCAGCTAGAGAGTCTGGATTTTGAGCCACTTTAGTTTGTGGTTTTTATGAACACAAAGCAAGGCATGAACAGCTAACTAGTGATTTATGCAAATGTATAAAGTGTGAGAACATGAACTCCACCAAATATCCTGCCTACTATCAGAGTCCATGTAGCTTTGTCACCTGATAGTTTTGCTTAAAGGGATAGGTCACCCAAAAATTTAAGTCATGTCATCATTTACTTACCCTCATGTCATTCCAAATATGTTTGACTTTCTTCTGGGGAATATAAAAGAGGATATTCCAAATAATGTCTTAGTGATTTAGTTTGTGTGTGTGTGTGTGTGAGTTTTGGACCCCGTTGACTTTGTATGGACAAAAACTACTTAAAAAATGTTGTGTTTCCAATGATGACATGATTTTCCTTTTTGGGTGAAGTATCCCTTTAAATCAACCCAAATTTGGTTAATATGGTATGTAATATATCAGTGGTCACCAACGTGGTGCCCGTGGGCACCTGGTAGCCAGCATGGAGTCTCTGAGTCGCCCGCCAAGCATGTTCTATAAATAGCCTAAATTAGCGTAGCGCGATAAATGATATCATATCGAGATTATGATAAAATTTATGTTAATAATGATGATAAACTGTGGACATTTTTACTCAAAATGGATTAATCTAACATCCTATCACACAACAGAAATAAATGTTACAGCAACCAGTCATTGCATGTCGCTAATGAGTCTGCATGTTCTGTGTGTCTCTGAATGCGTGGAGTAGTTTAGTTTCATCTGATACACAAACTCAAACACATGTGACTCGCTGTGTTTTCAGCGTCTGTGTCTCAATATATGAGGACATGACCACATGCACTTCATCTTCAGAGCTGCTCTGAGAGTCACTTCACCAGCTTTACGAAGTTTCATTTGAGAAAAAATAGCGCCAAATACACGCTGAAACTAAAACTAACTGAAAGACAGTCAAAAGGTCCCACTTTATATTAAATGTCCCTAATACCCGTGTACTTACATAGTAACTACATGTGTACATAGTATGTAACCACAGTGCAAGTACACATTGGTACATAGTATCTAGAGCTGTAATATTTCTGTAACTACACACATGTAACAACCCTCCGAATGGTTTGTGTAAGTACACATGTGTAACAGGACATATATAACTACATTTTGTAACAACAGTATGTATAAGAGTAATTGGAACAATTTGATCCAGGGGGTGGAGATGGGTAGGTTTAGGGATATGTAAAGTGGGAGGAGTTGGATCTCAAGTTGGTGGAGTTGGTGCACCACTGTAATACCAGTGTACTTACATGGTAACTCTTCAGGAACTGTCCACTTAATATAAAGTGTAACACATTATTTACCAAAAAGTGCTGTTAGTCCTGTTACACATTTGTATTTTCATTACCAAAAAGTGTTGTTACCAATGTCCTGTTACACATTTGTACTTGCACATACCATTCAGTGAGTTGTTACATATATGTAGTTACACAAACATTACAGCTGTAGATACTATGTACCAATGTGTACTTACACTGTGGTTACATACTACGTACACATCTAGTTACTATGCAAGTTGTTACCAATGTCCTGTTACACATTTGTACTTGCACATACCATTCAGTGAGTTGTTACATATATGTAGTTACACAAACATTACAGCTGTAGATACTATGTACCAATGTGTACTTACACTGTGGTTACATACTATGTACACATCTAGTTACTATGCAAGTACACAGGTATTAGGGCCACAATATAAAGTGGGACCAGTTTTATTAATTCATTTCACTAGACACCATTTTTTATGATAAATTTGTACTGAATCATAAAACACGGAATCCATAAGAAAATCAAATGCTACATGCAAATCACAGCTACAAATACACAGCTTTTAGAGGTACTCGGGTTGATTACGAAAACATACTGATAAACAACAACGTGTGAAAGCAGACCAGCAAGAGGGACAATCAGATTCAGATTGTCTTGAGAAAATGCATCAAGTGTGAAAGCCACATTTAACATAGACTATGAACTAATAGTATGTGGGAAATTCAGCAAAAGTGCTACCTCCTAGAATCTACCCTTAATCAATTTGAACAAATTAGAGCAAAAATTCACTTCAAAATGTCCCACAGGGTTGTGATTTTTAAATTTTATTTGAGCAGTCATTCTGCTAACTGTGCGTGAATGTTCTCACATTTTGATGAAGAGCCTGTCCACTCATAATGCCCTTGGCCATGAAAAAGTGCCACCGCAAAGAGGGCTTTTTCAGCAAAGATGGAGCTCAGCTTTTAGTGCGGCCTTAAACGTATCATGATGAGCAGTGTCTCTGTCTTCACTGACAACCTCTTCTCCAGACAGGAGACTAATGACTCTGCTTTTTCCATCGTTCAGACAGCTACAACTATGGCGAAGCACTCCTTCCTTTCACACATCGACACTCCCTCTCTGTCTCCCCGAGCCAAACTACTGTCGCCCTAAGTGACTTAACCCTCTTCACAGCCCAGTAAATGAGCCCTTTAAAGGAGCCACAAGGCACCAGCCATCTCTGCACCCTCAAGTCACCCTGGATGGTCGATAGCATCGCAAACTTCTGGAGGTGATGAGATTATATGTGTCCCTGAAGGGGGATGAGGTGTGCTTCCATGCCTGACCCACCACCAGCCCCCTCTGGAGAAAGCCCACACTGTCGCTGTTACTGGTGTGACTTCTAATGGATGCAAATGACGCCTTTGGTTGTGGAGAGCAGCTGCTCCATGGGGATCGGACCTCTTCATCAGTGCCCCTGGTCAAAGCGTGGTGTCTGATCTTGATGGGGAGTTGTTCTGAGAGGTTCAGGACTAACGATGAGAGTCTCAGAGTGGGATGGACAAATCAGCAGGGCTCACACTGTCTCCAGGTTTCAATAGGCCAAGTGTTTAATCGCACATCTAGTTATCCGTCAGCTACTGACTCCTGCACCTGCTGTCCGCAATCTCAGGGAGTTTTTCTTCAGCATGCACGACTCATTCGCGAAAAACCGTGTATCAGATTGTTTTGTATGATGCAAAGTAACAAACAAAATCGTTTTGCAACATTTAGAAATGAATTGAGAATGCCTTTTGAATTCCAATTCAGTTAATGAATTTGAATTTGAACTGCTGTAGCAAATAAGATGTAGAACTGCAATTCGATCTGAATGGAAGAAAGTTTTCAAATGACTAATTTTTAACTAGAATCACAGTTTTTCTGGACAATCTTTGAATTTTTCAAAGCTTTGAAGAAAAAAAAAAAGATAAGTACAGAAAGAAAAAAGAAAAATATAGAAAGAAAAACATGATAGAATGAACAACGATAGAACAATAGATTGATAGATAAAATGATAAAACAATAGAACGATAGAACAATCGATAGATAAATGATTGATAGATAGCACAAAACTGGTCTCTATAAGTGTCTATAGTAAGAACAGTGGCCACTGTTTCCATACTCAAGACTTTGATTTGCAGGACAGCCACTTTTCATCCTTCGAATCGCCACGGCTCTGCAGGCATTGAATCCTCACAGGTTGTAGCAAACTGCAATATGAGAGCGCCAACAACGTGCCTGGTGCCTCACATGCAGGAAAGAGAGAGGCAGGCAGAGGCCCAACCTGAATACAAAACAGTTCAGGAGGGTACATTTAACACGCTAACGCTTCGCTGAGCAGGAGCTCCTCCATGGTCACAGCTGCCATGAAATGCTGAGACAATACGGCCAGCCAGAAAATATGACAGAAGAAAATAAAATGCTGTGTTACATGATGTACAGTTCTGAGGGAGCATTACAAATAGCAAAAGAAAATACCAATATGAAAAATCATTTAAAAATGTGTAACAATCTAGATTTTACAAAAAAGCAGATACTAGGGATATTATTTGTTGTAGTGCACAGAACTTTGCCAGAGAGCTGCCATATGCCAAACTGAAAAATATATTTCACCCCAAAATAAAGTGTCAAAATTTTCTCACCATTGTCATTTCAAACCTACAGTATATAAATTTACCTTTTATTTTCATTATATGAAAAAAACAGCACGGACATGCCACAAAATGTCTCCATCCATATATACATAATAAAAAAAACATTATTGCATTACACTAGGATAGCAGATGATGACAATTTTAATTTTTGAGTGAACTGTCCCTTTAAATTCGGCATGCCAGCACATTAACTTCTGATATTAATAAAATACTTCAAAAGTCATTCATTTTCTTTAATAAAATTAACAAGAAAGCAAGCCACTGACACACCACCAATAAAAATTCATTACATTAATTAAATTATTATTAATTATTTTAATCTGCTGAAAGCTCTAATTTAAATAATTTACAACAATAAATAAGCAACACCTCATAAGAGATACTTGAGAGTGGACTGACTACTGCTGTCTTGAGAGACCTATTTAATCTGCAGTAAACTGACGAACAGAACTGTCAAGACCTTTACCTCCTAACAAGAAGCCATTGTGCAAAAACTGAAAATAGAATACTCTGAAGAAATCTGCACACAGTAAGCAGAGCAGAGAAGGAAAAAATACCCAGAAAAAAATAAAGAGTACAACTTTAAAAGTAAGTCTTATCAAGCCACTGACACACCACCAATAAAAATTCATTACATTAATTAAAATGAATTATTTTAATCTGCTGAAAGCTCTAATTTAAATAATTTACAACAATAAATAAGCAACACCTCATAAGAGATACTTGAGAGTGGACTGACTACTGCTGTCTTGAGAGACCTATTTAATCTGCAGTAAACTGACGAACAGAACTGTCAAGACCTTTACCTCCTAACAAGAAGCCATTGTGCAAAAACTGAAAATAGAATACTCTGAAGAAATCTGCACACAGTAAGCAGAGCAGAGAAGGAAAAAATACCCAGAAAAAAATAAAGAGTACAACTTTAAAAGTAAGTCTTATTTCATATGGGTTGTATTACACTCAACAAACCAACTAAAAAAAAACAACAGCAATTATATGGAAGAATGTTACAGAGTATAGACAATACAGCATTAAACAAATGAGAATGACAGCTCTCTTAAATTATTCCTAATAGGATGATATGGACTGACATTACCTCTGGATAACTGACTGCTACTAAAGCTGACTGACATGAGGACAGGCTTTAACATTTGCAAAAATCATTGATTTTGCCGTGATCTTGATTCAGTGTAGTGTGGCGAGCACACAGCGCTGCATTTATTTAGCACCGCAAAAGAAATCACAGCACATGATGAGACGGCGCTTGAAATAAGAAAACAGGAAGCCCTAATTTCCCAGCATGAGACCAGAGATGAGCTTTCAATATATCAATGTTGGTACAACCTTAAAGCTACTAAAATTGGTCAGCATCAAAACACTAACAACAGTAATACATGGGAAAGATGAATGTGAGGTAATTTGCAGGGTGCTGAGAGAGATGTCGGTCTGTGTGGCAAAAGCTGAGATGAGATTGAACCAGTGGAGAGGCTTGCATGCTCCCTCATCACTACCTCTCATTAGGACAGATGTTGGAAATGGCAGAAGTCTCTAGGTTCATGCTGTTATACTTAATAGATGTGGAAGAATAACCAAACACAGCACATTACGATTCTGTTTCAGACTTGCCTGCTAAAAAGCAAGTCCTACTTTATACTACGGATGTCAAAATCTGGTATTGATATGCGTTTTACAATTTTTTTAATTCTCAAAAATGTAAATAGATAGGACAAATTTTTTTTTTTAATTGTGTAGAATTGAAAAAAAAAATGATTAGAATTGTTAAAATGTACATAGGCAAGACAAAAAATTTGATTAGAATTAGGGCTGTGCGATTAATCGAAATCGAATCGAAATCGCGATTTGAGACGTTGCGATTTGCTAATCGCAAAGCCTGCGATATGGACGCGATATTACTCTGTTCCAGAGCATATGCATGACTGCCAGCCTTGAGTTGCAGTCTTACTCGCCCTGGGCTTGTAAAAGAACATGTATCAGAGCTGTATTTACTTGAAGCAATGTTTACTTAAGAAATATTTGAATGCTGTTTTAATTTACTATGTTATTAATATTTAACTTTAATAATTAAAAGTAGTGTTTTTTTTATAATTGCAGTTTAAGCAATTATGTAAAAGCAGTGCAGTTTCATAATTGCTACTGAACATTGCTGTAGCCTTGAAATTAGTACCTTGAGAAAATCACTTGTATTCGTATCGACTACTGAAATACTGCTGTCGTGACAACCTTATTCTATACAATGGTTTCATGTGCTTGGTTTCTGCAAGGGAACACAGGAAGGGAAAAACACAACAACTAAAATCAATATAATTTTATGAATGATGTGTCCTGTATAATCTAAAACCCCAGAGAGGTGAAGTGTGTGGAAAACAGCAAGCAATAAATTGAGGGCCCAAGGCCATCTGTTACAGCATCCAGGGCTCAGAGCGTGATGGCCACTGAGGCAAACATATAATTACGAAATGAAAAGTGGTTCACTTGTAATGGAGAGCGGGTGAAAGTGCGTCACGCCATTGCCATCCATACAGAAGTTGCTCGTATCTGGCAGTAGAGTGGAGCGGAAGATATCATTTTGAATGGAGATATCTTGGCTACTTAAGGCTCAGTGAGCATTATCATGCTCCAGTCTGAATATCACAGCACTATGCATGACCAAGACAACTGTGGTGAAGCACCTGTAGTGTAAGTATGGACAATATGCTGCAGCGGACCTGGTGGACCTCCCTCACCAGCATATGGTGTTTTCACTTACAGACAACACAAGGGTCATGTGTCTATTCTCAGTAAAAGCAAAAAAATAAAATAAATAAATAATCCAACCTGCTTGACTGATTGTGCAGCATGAAGCGACTGCAAAATGAAAACGCAGCATTGAGGACAGTGTTATCAACACAAACATCCCACACTTTCACGAGGTGAACAAAGTTCATTAAATCTTTTGTTCATTGTAAACACTTAAGTTGGGTAACAGGAAGAAAAAGCAATAAATATCAGTGAAAGATGCCTAATATTATGTTAGTGAGATAACATGGTTAAAAAAAAATAAAGTGTAACGCCATATATATATATATATATATATATATATATAATAAAAAGACAGACAGACAGACAGATAGATAGACAGATAGATAGATAGACAGATAGATAGATAGATAGATAGATAGAGACACACACACATATTTTAACACTTAATATTTTGTTACTTGGTACATATAAATAAAACGCTAAAATAATTTCCATCAGAAAAATATTTATTTACTATTGATTTTTTTTAGAGAGAGAGAGAGAGAGAGAGAGGAAGGGAGATGTTATTTTTTACTATAATCAACATATGGCTTAATGCATGTAAAGGTATAATAAAAGGGGCTTTGTGAAAAATAAATGTGGAGAATAATTTTAGTATTGGGTGTTCTAAAATATGAAGTTATAGTGTGCAGCTTCAAATTAACCTAACTGGTACCCTTAACCACAACATCTGAAGTATTTACTGATCTAAAACATAATACAAACCAAACCGTGAAAAATCTGAACCGATACACCCCCAGTTATTACAGTACATCGAGTATAACCACAACACACTGTTTGGCACAGAGATAGGACAGGGGTGTTTTGTGGAGGAAGGCTCTGTCTCTAAACAGCGCTGGCTGTCGCTGTAAGTCAAATCACTTTTCAGGGTTAAGACTAGAGTATCAGGTGGATGAAATTGGCTATGAAATTAAAGGGACAGAGCTCTAAATAACACACTTCCAAGGTATTTCTCTTCATTGTATAGCAGGGAGGAATAAAACCAGGTAAACAGACAATAGACAAATCTCTCGGTGGATCTACAGAAGACGGTATCCTCTGATTACATCAAACAAACAAAGGATTTGGGCTTTGCAACCGGACATGCTCTATTCTTCCTGCAGTGTCTCTCTATATCTAATGAAGTAGTGAGTGCACCAAGGGTTGCATTCAGAGGCAAAGAAAGCAACAAAAGGCAGGAGAGTGGCATCTCTGCGATTCAGGCAGAAGCCGCTATTGACACTAGCTTAGACTGAGCTTTATACACCCATAAAGCCTGGGAGAGCAAAACAGACAACTAAAGCAGATGGACCCAGAAAGAGCATTTTTTCATTAAGTCCAAAAGACCTAAAGATTATACCAGGCATAATGCACACGCCAGCTCTTTGTGTTGGAATAAGCATCATCGTGGTGATTGTAAAATTCTTACGCATCATGAACCAAAATCTATTAAACACGAAATCCAATGCCAATCTATTCTCTGAGTGGGTTGAATCCATTGAGATTCATTCGAGAGGGTGCAGATCAGATACATCTAAATACTGTAATCCCTTTACTAATGATGGCATCTCACACAGAAACACTCTCTGAAATTACTAAGGTAACGAGCATCAGACTTCGATAAAAGCCAATCTCAGGTACATCTTCAGTGAGCCTTTACCTCCACTCACCTGTTTTAAGATGAATAGAAACCTTGTTAAACAAGTTCAGGGATGAATTTCAATCTAGGCTGTTTAAAAAAAACAAAAAAACAAGAATGCTTAGCGCAATGTGAAATGGCATTTATGTTGTGTTATAAATGTTGCAAAATAAATGGCAGTAAGCAGCGCTGAGACATTTTTATGCATGCAGCTCTGCACTGCATTAAAATGTTCAGGAGTCGAACGGCACTCTGCTGGTCCACTGTCTGGACATCAATTGCATTCTATTCAAGAAAACTGGAAACAAGTAAAATCTCAAATCAGATTTGTTCATACACACTTATAAAAAACAGACACATTGATAAATGTGTAAATGCAACACATTCTATCTAATACAACCATGTATGTAACTGCAGTTAGACATTTTAGGATTGTGTTTGTGTTATTTTTTAAGCATTACACTGATGCATAATACATTAAAAAAAGACAAATCCTATGTTAAGTTGTATTCAAATCTGCAGACATTTTATAAAGTATTAAAAAATATCTATGAAATTAGAGGATTGGTACCTGACATACAAAATTAAATCCATCCTGTAATTTCTTTAAAATTATTTAATAAAATGTCTTAGCTTGTAATCACAAGTGACAGTGATTTGTTAATCCCGACCAGCACTGAGAAAAAACAACTGGCAAATCATCACAGCGTCCTTCAGAGTGCTTATTTATGCTGCATTGGCAATCTAAAATTATTACTGCCACATTCAAAATGAAGAGCAAATAGCTGAAATAAGAGAATAATTATGTAATAACGCACCAATCTTTGTTAAACACTTTTCAGTAGTCACAGACAGTGCATATGAGCTGAGAGTGCATGTCTGCAGACAGACTCTTCTCAAGATGTTTACCAAAGCAAGGAAAAAAAAAAAACATTTTGGTTAGCACGCTTGGGAAATCAGTCAATATTCGATAAATATGCATGAGGACTACTTGCAGAACCGGCTGAGAGTAATTCCTCTAAATCAAGCCCCTGATCTCACTGAGAGATTAGGACTCTTCTGCAACCCTTTCACTGCTGCTATCTTGTCCTCAGTGATAAATATCGATGGAGAAGTCATTGTACACAATCTAACATGTGCTGCTGACAAAATTCATACATGTCTTGTTTAAAATAGATATATGCGATCTGAAAACACACTTACTATTTCTAAGTCCATATGCATCATCAAAAAAAAACAAAAAAAAAACTCTTAAAGCTCATGTTAAACACAAAGAGTGAAGTGTAGGCTAGTACTCTTGCTGCAAGTAAACCGCAGTAGAAACCTGAGGGTGTGCTTTAATCTTGGAACCCAATACAAGCAATATTTCTCTGAACCTAAAACTCTCTGATAAGTGAAATGTTGAGGCCTGAATTTCATGTGCAACAACGACAGCAAAAACTAGTCTAATTAAATGGCAGTTCCACATAAATTACTTGAGTGATGTACTTGATTAAATATAAAGCAATTAAATAAAAATTCAGAGTGATGCTCCTTAGCTTCAGCTTTAAACCCAATGATGATGATGAAATATATTAAACTTATTTTCAACTGCAAATAAGCTCATTGCATGCAAGGTGAAGTGAACAATGCTGCATTTCTCACAATGAAGCCTGGTAGACACCATATTTAATTAAATATGCAAATGAAGGCAATGTCTCAATAGCTGACTTGAATCAATTCTATTTTGGTTGGAACAATAATTTCCAACAGGACAAAAGCTGTGTTAGTGTCATAAATGAAAATGAAACAAAACTAAATAAAATGTTCTTGTTAACTGAAATATATATATATACTAATACAACTAAGAAAAACTTAATTCAAACACATTTTCAAGAGTGCAAAACTGACCACAGAACAAAGTAATTTTTAGGTATTAGTTTTTGATACATGCTATACTATAAACCCTTTACATTAAACATGAAAATGCCATTAGACTAAATAAACTGAAAGTAAAAAACACTGGAGAAGAAAAACTAACAATGAGTGAAAACTAACAAAAAAAAACAAAATGAAAATAAAAATCGAAATACAACTATATTAAGAATTGAAAACTATAATAACCCTAGACAGAAGTTGACTGAGACTAGGGTCATTAACTCTGCCGAGAGATGTTTATTAAATTAATTCAGTTAAATATGGGCTCTACCTTGACTCCATTTTGGAAGTTTGTCAGATGGAGAATATTAACAGTTCTATGGAGTTTTCACCAACAGTGATCAAATGTTTATGGTGCAGTGAATGTTCTTACCTTACGACCGTCGCTGGCATGGCAGTTGACATTTAATGGCGTGAGCAGGGCCATGAGCTTCTCTTCATTTCCGCTCCTGAAGCAAAGCAGCAGTTTTTTAAAGAACAAGAGGGAACAGTAAAAAGTAAAAAAAAAAAGAACAAGCTAACACAGTGAATTTCACAGAAAAGATGAGGAGTGAAGGGTAAAAGGAGAGATGGGTGAATGAAAGCCATAGTCAAAAGAGGAGGAGCACATAAGATGAGCAGCATCTATCAGAGGTTTGCTTTAAAGAACATAAAGTAACCGACACTGTAACTTCAATATACAGTTATCACATGCCTAGGAGTAGCACTTGCGGATACCCTATATAAAGTTTTCACTGTAACTGGAGTGAGCCGTGGCCTGGAGAGGTTTGGCTCATCAGCACCTGCCAGTGATTCCTTTACGTCTCGCCAGCAGCCCGAGCGTGACCAAGTATGACAGTGTTAGATATACCAGGCCTGCAACCTCTACGGCCAAAACCTTGTGCCATCTGGGGCCAAAGATGGGCCTGATGCCACGTTAATCAAAAAGTGAACAATGGCAAAGAGACATATCAGCTGCCGAACAATGTAGTAGAACATGTCAACATCAAGTTTTCCATCTTTGGAAACTGTCAGGTTCTTGCAAGTATACAAAAACAGACTTGTGTCGACTTTTTCCTGCCATAGAGGAGTTTTCCTCTTTTCCTGCAAAAACAGTACGGTTTGTTCCTCTCCAGTTGCTCTGGTCTCCACTTGCCAGTAACTACAGTTAACTGGCTTCAGTGAACAACACAAGATCCTTCATTTAAATGCGCACACTGCCGCCGACATGGTAAAATAGGACTGGCTGGGAGACTACAACTGGGAAGAGAGGCTGAGAAAAGGGAGGGTGTCATCAATCTTCTTGATGGGATTGAAGATGCATCCTGGTCTTCGGGAGATTACCACTAAGAGGACCGCAGGCCATAAGTCAAACCCGACTTTCTAGCGAATTGTTTGTGTGTCTATCAGCTTCGTCCATCTTCCATTCCGCAAGTCTCTACAAACAATTCTCAATTCATAGGGTTACTCGTGCCGTCTTCAGGAGAGGGGGACCGAGATCAACTTAATTCCACAACAGTGAAGCCCCCTGTGATCGTATGTGTTCCTAATGAACTTTCTTCCTAACAGTGGAGAGAATTACAAGGCCTTTGTAGTTCCTTTCTCTCTTGATCATTAAAACAACAAGAGTCCTGATTTGTATCCATGCTGCGGGCTGTGCCTGAAGGCAGGGGTATAAAAAGGAGGGCAAAACCAATGGAGAGGTAGACCAAAGTATGAAAAGGAACATCTTTTCTCTGTGACAAAGGCAGTGACTGCTGGGATTGCAGGCTCATCAGATGTTTCCCGAGGCAGGGTTGTTTCTCCATGGCAATGTGTCCCATGGTGACAATCAGGTGTTTGGTGAAATTGGACAACAAGTAGGATGTGAAGTTCTGTGTCTCCTTCGCATCCTCTTCCTCTGGTTTCACCTGCAGCACTCGGAAAACCGAATTCACTACATGGAATATAGTTTTCTGCCCATGGCATGCTGCTATATGGAAACTTTCAGGCTGTCCTCTGTGCAGATAACAGGCTCCTGCAGGCCATCACATGCACGTATGAAAACACATCTATTGAGTCAGACATCACCAGCCCTGATAGCACCTTCTCCGACACATGCCTTAATTCACATCCATGTGCACAGAAAAAAGAAAAACAGTGACTATGGAAACAGTACAAGGGAGGGAGAAAGAGAACGGAATTCATGGGAGAGTGGCAAATGAGAAGAGGAACGGTTGAGAAGGCATGTACTCACCTCGCAGCTTCCAGGAGTTCGTCCTTCTTGTATTCGCCTAAGTGATTACAAAAAATCATGGTGTCAGAGGCAGACAGGATGAAGGACGTACAGCAGCAGCAAGAAGCCAGAGTAACTAAGGAGCAGCGGACCGCCGGCAGCCCCACACAGACATGCTCAAATACACGCACACACAAGCATCAGTGCACCAACACTGCCTCGCTTTTCTCTCGTTCTCTGCCTGTCCCTCTCTTCTGGTGGTTCTGGTCTTCTTCTCTTCTCTCGCCTGATGAAACAGTGACGTTGAGCAGATTGTGGACGCGGCATCGGCAGTGTCTTGGATACGACGGACGAACTGACGCATATCCCTGTTCACTCCACAAATTAAATGGCTCTCTTTCTCAGGCAGACACACACACATATATACAAACACACACACACACACACACCCCTCCCCTTGTATACAGTGAGCCTGATACTTCCCCCTCCACTGTCTATTTTATGTTTGTACAGGAGGAGCCGTTGCCGTGATAACAGAAGGGAAAGGGGGGGAAATATGTAATAAACAAATTCCGCCCGCTCCACGCTCTCTCCCACCCCCCTTACCCACAATACCCGGCCTCTCAGCCAATCAGAGACACAACTAATTCAGCTGTGATTCCTCCCCACCCCCACATGTGCTCTCACTCTACCGAGGCTTGTGGAGACAAGAGAAGTGAAGAATAAGGGGGGGGGGGATGCAAAAAGACAGGGCGAATGAGGGAGGGAGTGGAAAAAGCAGCAGAAAGGCATGTGAAAATGTTGTGGAGAGGTGGATATCATGACATATGGGCTGCATGCAGGGGGTGTTTAAACAACAAAATGGCTAAAACAAAATGCTGCAAGCAGGGCTTGTTTGCCGTTTTTGTGGCAGTTGCAAACAAAAGGCTATGAATCACGAGTGAGGAAGGATGGTAACAAAGCAGAAAACAGCGTGTCTGGAAGACTCATTACATCCCTGTGCGCTCGTCAGGCCAGCGGGTGCGTGTTTTCACTGAGAGGGGCGGCCAACCTCAGAGACAACCCCCCCTACTGAGAGATCCAAATGGAGCGCAGTGCAAAAACACACACAGGGTCTAAAATTATGTTTTTGCCAATAGTAGGCCATAAATATTCTTACTAGCCATGAAATTGTATTTTGCATAATTTTTATAAACAATATATATTTTTGTGCACATGACAATGGGATTATTTAGCGCGCTTCCATATTATTCCCGAATTGATTTGCTTGCATTTTGACTATGGATCCTGTTCACACGTTTTTAAATTGATGGATCATATACTGTCTCTCTGTAAAACAAACAAACAAACAATAATGATACATTATAATTATATTCCTCATATATTTGTTTTTGTATATTACACACAGGTATCACAACATGATTAATTTTTAAAGTAAAAAAAGGGTATGAACACAAAGCCTTGTCAAATGTTTTCTTTAGTAGACTCTATGCCTTTTGTTTGAACCACAGGTTACACTTAATGAGGTTAAATTCAATTACATTAGTTAACACCAAATATTATGAATTACCAAGCAACAAAATTTTTACAGTATTTTTAATGATGCTAAATGTTAATTTCCACATACACTAATACATTTTAAGTTAAGTATATTTTTATAAGTATATTTTTTTTATTAATGTATAATGAAGAAACATGCATTAACAATAACCAACAGCTTATTTTTAAAAATACCATTAACCTAGATTGATAAATGTTGTTTATTGTTAGCTCACAATACCTAATGCATTGACTAATGTTAGCTAACAAAACAAAACATTTTTGTAAAGTGTTAACAAGTTGCGCAAACCACTTAAATCAGAGAGGAGCACATTATTATTTTAATAGCTTGACTTAGACCATGCAATATTGCATTTCCTAATAAAATTATTGATCATCAGCGAGAAACTGTTTTATTTAATCAAGAAAGTAACATTTTTAATGCATTTGGTTTTTGGCATGTGTTAATTCTTAAATCTGCATGCTCATATATAATGGGTTCTTTCACCCCAGATAAACAGTTCTAAAGACATTTTGGTGTCTGACTTTTGATCGGCTCAAACCAATCGCAAACCAGGAGAGATAGACTAAACGACCCGAGTTATATTGAGTGTGTTTAATGGATATAATAAATTTCACTGTGTTACAATCTAAAGCACGCCATGAGAAATGGAAACTGCGACGGTTGTCGATGGCAAAATGAACCAGGAGTGAAATCTTGTCACGTCCTGGTCTGGTCTGGTATTCTGAGAGTTTTTCTTGCTTAGTCAGTATTAAACCACTGAATGTCTCCAGGACAAATCACCTCCAGAACACTAAGTGACATTATTGACAGGAAGGAGAGCTAAGGAAAAGAGAGAGAGAGAAGAAAACACCACAGATGGTGAGGCAGAAAATATCACGACTTCAGAGACTATTAACGAGCTGCCTGCAAAGTTTAGCAATCTTTCATAACAGCATCAGAGAGACTATTAGTCTAGTCGTGATGTTGCAGTCAGATGTCAGATGCTCTCTTACATGAAGAGGATGCATGTTTACCCAAACACTAAAAAGAAAAATTTCACAATAAAAAAAATCATCTAGATTTATACATACGAGCAACGCACAACTCACCGGCATGACATTGGAGTTGTACTGACTTTCTTAGTAAGGTGTCCTGAATGGCTGCTAGGTAGCCGCTAATGTGTTCAAAGTTGTTGCTAGGACGCTGCTGGGCAGTTGCTAACAGCTCCATGCCTACCTCTATGATATCGCTAAAATATTCTGATTCCTATATATATGCCAGGCCCTTTTGCAATGAAAGACTATAATGAATATAGAAAATTGGCTGTGGTATCAAACACTCACTTTTGCAAAATACCCCTGACTCTGATTCTAAGCCGAATATGAGGGATTTCAGGATTCATTGAGGATATGCAGAGCTGAGAAAAGCAGCAATAATCCAGCAGTCTCATAACATCAGAGGAAGCTGCACTTTGAACACTCATTTTGAGAGTGACTTGCTATTGTTATATTTGGGGTCCCAGAGACCCCAATGATATACAAGTATTTAAAGGTGTCATATGATGCTTTTTTAAAGATCATTATTTTGTGTATTTGGTGTAACAGAATATGTTGACATGCTTTAATGCTCAAAAAACATTATTTTTCAAATACTGTACTAGGGCTGGATGATATGGCCAAAATTGATATCACGATATATTTCTTAATTTCGGTCGATACGATATAATTCCGATATCGATATGAACACTATTTATCTGAAATAGAGATCTTTTGTAACATTATAAATGCCTTTATCATCACTTTTGATCAATTTTAAGCATCCTTGCTAAATGAGTAATGTTTTAATGAACCTCATATTTTCCCTTCAGGCTCCTTCAATATATTTCTCTGATCTAATCGAAAGCCAGTAGGCAAATATTATTGAAATGCTATGCCTTTCTTTGACCACAAAATAGACATGCATTTTTTTCAGAAATGTGAGAGCTCAAAAAATACACTTACGTTCAAAGTTTGGAGTCTGTAAGATTTTTTTTATTTTCTTTTGAAAGTACTTCATTCTTTTATTCAGCAAGGATACATTAAATAGATCAAAAGGTCAGTTTTACATTGTTACAAAAAAAATATTTCAAGAAAATGCTGTTCTTTTTAACTTTCTATTCAAAGAATCCTGATCAATTATTAAAAAGGACAAATGTTTTCTAAATTGATAAGAAGAAGAAATGTTTCTTAAGCATCAAATCAGCACATTAGAATGATTTCTGAAGGATCATGTGACACTGACGACTGGAGTAATGATGCTGAAAATTCAGCTTTGCCAATGACATTTTAAAATATATTAAAATTAAAAAAATGTAAAAATTAAATTCCAATAATATTTCACAATATTACTGTTTTTGCTGTATTTTTTGGTATTTTTTGATCAAATAAGAATAAAGGACTTCATTGAAAACTCACTGACCCTGAACTCTCAAAACACATTGCGTAAGTAACAGCATTTTATAAGGAGGATTATGAAGTTTAACATTTTGTTTATTATCAGTTTTCATATGATTACAAAAAGTAATGAAGTATCAAACTAATACTTAGTAATATAACTGTAATATAATTTTTTATAATATAAATGTATAATTTTCAGTTACAAACTACACATTTATTAAAAAAAAATCATTTTAAAAAAACTTTACAAAGCCTAAAAAGAAAACGTTCTTGAGTTTTTCAATGAAAAACAGTATATGGTTCATATAAAATTAATTGAAGGATTTATCTGGTTTTTATCTGTTGTTGTATCTCTACTAGTCTACCCCTTCAGGATGTGCACAAATGATAATTTCCTCCCTCTTCAAACACTGCCACTGAAGCAAGGCCTAATCGCCTCTCTGACTGAACCGTGAGTACATCGGTTGCTTGAATTTCAGTATAGTTTTTGTGTGGGTGGGTGCGAGAGCAACAACTCAAAGTAAACATGTGCTGCCTTAGGACAAATGACCTGCCTTTGATTTCCGGGCCGACACACTGATAAAGTGCACTTGGCAAAGTGATAGAGTGCACTTCAGTCTCTTGCTGTGAAGGGAGTTGTGTGCGTGGTGCACGACTGTGAGCGAGGAAAGGTTAGGGGAACTGGCATGTGTGGTCAGGGAGACTGGACCCCTGCCTAGCTGACTCAAAGAAAGAGGACGGGTAAGGTGGTGTTGCATCGTAAAGGTGCTCTCCACGTAAGCCTACGGCTCCTTGACAAACACACTTTTGCTGAGATATGATGGGAAACGAAGGACAAATCCTGTTTGCTGTGCCACACAATTTTCTTTCTGGAGCCAAAATAAACATGGGGAGATTAGTTTCATTTCCTCTTCCTACACTGTGCTCGTCAGCGCATGTGTTTAGTCTTAAAACCTCCTTATTCATTTTCTTATTTTGGAAGAAAAGGCAATGTTAAATGATCATCTGAATGTGACCATTTTTGCAGTTATATGCAGAAAATATACCTCACTTTATGGGGTCTTTAGGACATATTTAGCTTCCGCATAAAACCTTCAACAAGGTTCAGTTCGGATGTGCCATATGCAGTGATTAAAAATGCAACCACATTTCTGAGAGATTTACAACCATAAATATGAACTAAATTCACTTCTGCTGTATTAATCAATTAAATTAATTCCACCCATTTTATTATTCAAAGGCGACACTGAATGAGCCACTGAACTAACACGTTTGTATAAACATACTAATCAGACAAAGATGCATCTGTGATATAAAATAATGTCCCTTCAAGGTTTTTTTGGCACATAATTTGCATATATTTTTTTCTTCATTCATCTCATTCTAACAAGCTTTTGAGCTGTAAAAACTTGAGAGAGATTTACATATTTTTTACAAAGTAGCTGCTTTTTATGTCGGGAGTGGCCTTATGGGTAATGTTTGTGTCACTCTGCAGTCCATTAAAGGGCTTAATACTTCATTTCAACTGAAGGGAACGAGAGAGAGAGACTGTAAAATATATCTCAGGCAGCACATTTAACTAAATAAATCTCATTTATAACAAATATACACTAAATATATAGCTGAGACATCATTATTTCCACGAGCATCTACACTGTGTGCCGTGATAAGCACCCACGGCTTTGCACAAACCAGAAAAACTCCTTCATTCTTCCCATTAACTGGCAAATGTGCAGCTCATTCCCAAAGCTGATTGAGGGAATAAACCATATTGAGAGGAGCTGCAATGTTCACCTTCTGTTAATATAACTCATGAGTCACAACTCTAGGCAAGAGAGACCCAAGTGCACAACCACACAGCCGAAAGCAAAAGACTGATCATGCCTCTGACAAGACCTGCAACTCAAATGATTGCTTCGTGGGCTGCAATTTATATAAACACGGTGAAAAAACCCTTTCGGTTTTGGATCAGTGACTCCAACTGGAAAGTTCTTGGGACTAGGCATTAAAAGATCAGAGCCCTGAGACATGGTCACAGTTAACTGACGGCAAAGTGGATCCCTTCTGCCAAACGGAGAGCTGGGAATTGGAAGCTAAGCCACGGAAAACAATTCAGCTGATCCCTCACCTCTCCTCTGGCTACACCGGAGAATTTAGGTGTCAGTCAAAACCTTGGCATACCCTGAATGAGCCATTAAAAAGAAAAATGTTATAGGGTTTGAGCCGTAAGGTATCGCTTCCATTCAGTGAGGACATCAATTTCACATCCTCAATACCAGGAAAACATTATTAAATATAACCATAATTCGAAATATTGCTACTTCAGTAGCCTATGGCTTAGTAATGTAAATAAGCAGTATAGAAGCTAATAAGCTAACCACAGAATGTATGTTTCTCAGATATCAAGATCCCTAAAGGTTTCTACTGGGTCATGCACAGCTTGGATGGAATCTTAAATAGTTTTTTCCCCATACTGGGATATCAGTTGTTCCTTGTGTGGTTTGCTAAGCAATAGATGTCAATGTTGGTCAATGTATGATAAATGAGGCGTGTCAAAGTCCATATAGAGCAAGTTAGGTCACTTGGTGGCCATTTGGAAACATCCCCATGCAGTTATTTTCTACCTATACAAATACACCTCCTGCTTGAATATAGAGGAATGAGAAAGGTCATATAGGTTCAATACATATATAAAAGTCATAAAGTTCAATAACATCTTTCAATAAATTCAGCAATTAAATCTACAACAATTAACTACAGCTCTTTCATTTCAAATCATGAATAAAAAATATAATAATAATATTTTTTAGAACAAAATAATGTGTGTGTGTGTGTGTGTGTGTGTGTGTGTAATTTAAGTATTTTTTATATTTTATCTAATATAATAGTAGATTTCATATAAATTCTTTGAAAAAAACTAATAGTTTTATTCAACAAGGACTCAAAAGTGACAGTAAAGACTACTTCAAATAAATGCTGTTGTTTAGAACTTTCCATTCTTCAAGAATCCTGAAAAAAAAACAATATCACAAAATTATTGTTATTTAATTTTAGGGAAGATTTAAAATGTTTTTGAAATAATTCTTTTATGCTTACCAAGGCTGCATTTATTTGATCAAAAATACAGTAAAAATGGTATAATTGTGAAATGTTATTCTAATTTAAAATATCTGTTTTCCCATTGATGATAGTAAGGAATGTTAATTGAGCTCCGAATCAACATGTGATTTCTAAAGGATTATGTGACACTAGAGTAGAGTAATGGCTGCTGAAAATTCAGCTTTGCTACAACAGGAAGAAATTAAATGGGAAAACAGTTATTTTAAATTAGAATAACATTTTACAATTTTACAATTTTTTTGATCAAATAAATGCAGCCTTGGTAAGCATAAAAGAATTCTTTCAAAAACATTTTTAAAAAATCTTCCCTAAAATTAAATGATTTTAACACAACATTTAATCAAAATTTACTACAAATGTTCAACACTAGAATATATGCATTATGCATTATTCACTGACAATGCTGTTGGTAGACTTTGGAATGGACACAAGGGAGAGCTACCACTGTTAATTAGACAATATCGCTCTATTACTGCTGGTTACCCACGGCAGGAACTGCCATTTCACAGCAAGTCAACAATTAGAGAGATCCGTCTACACTACTACATCAATCCAACATTATGACTATGCCATTGCATCACTGCCAAAAACTCAACCCGGCCAATCATAAGAATCTAACCCTTTTAAGAGAGCTCAAACAACAGAGTAAATCAGGACGTGCTGCGGCCCCCACTCTTCTTCATTTGTTTTATCCTGCATCTGGAGAGTTTGAGAACTAAGCTCATTATTTCTGTTTCTCTTCTCACCATGTCTTCTGTATTTCTGCCTACCATCTTATTACAGGCAGGCTGGGCAGCCGCTCAGCCATGTGTAAAACCAGGAAATTACAGCTCGGTGATAATAGCGACCAAGGGCAACAAATAGCCTGGGAAGATGAATCGCTTTCTTCTCCATCATGGGACAGGAAAACATCAGCTAGACCAATTGGCAAAACGTCTGATCTCCCAATGATTTACATTGTCAGGCTTTCTGAGCCATTATCAGTGTGGGCTGATTTGTCATCACTGAATGTTACTGCCACAAAAGAAAGGGAAATGGATAGGTGACAGCCAACGGTGCGCAGCGGAATTTGCATGTTCTCATGGTAACCCTTCTGAGTAATGCTCTGGTGGATAAAGACAAATGAAAACTCGGGAGGGAGGATTTCAGGGCTGCGAGAATTCATCAGGGAGCCGATCAAAATGGCAGCACACCACGGTAATCAATGAGCTGTCAGGGATGGAGGGCAGGCTTGTCACAGAGGAGAACAAACTGATGGAGCTCTTGTTGGGCCATGAGCATCAGTAAGTGAAAATGGGTGGCCCTTAAAATATATCCAATTGGAAAGTAAATTAGCCAGTTTATTTACAGGCCCTTTCAAATGACTCCTTCACATAGAGGTAAAAACCGTATCGAACTATGGCCAAAACATTACACATTTTGGGAATTCTACTTGTTTTTTATTTGTGGGGGAACTTTAAAGGGGTAATTTGTCAAAAAAAAATGTAAAAATTCTGTCACCTATTGCTCATCCTCATGTCATTCCAAACTAGGGTTGGGCCGATGGACGATGGCATGACAGACATCACGATGTTAAGCTGACATCGTGACCCCCCCCAACCCCCTCTCCCGCAATCCGCCACATCCCAGTTCCGTGTTCGGAAAGGAAATGAAGTGTACTACGGAAACCCTAAAGGGAATAAATAGCCTACGAGATGGGAGGATAAAAAAAATATTTCAATACTTTTTCTCGCAATTATATCGTTGGGTAAGTATAGGCGACTGTATATAAATTGCGGGCATCAGGGAGCCGCTATTGAAACCGCTTTCGATTGCGCGCTCTCATTTTACTTTCACTTTCACTTTTGAGATTCGCGATCACAAGGACTCTATACTATGGAGCAGCAGTACTTACCACACATTTGACAAGATTAGATGTTCGTCATTGGTGCTCAGGATCTGCAAATCATTTGCCATCATCCTATCAGACATTTCTCCTTACTCGGTGTACGTGGTAAGTGAACTTTCATGTACTGTAATGCAACAGGCTACCACTAGCAAGCGGCTAACCTTTTAGTGGCTCCATATAATGCGTTATTTGTTTCACGCTTTGGGCACACCCCACCCCCCGATGTCATCGTCCATCACGATGTTTCACTGTAGACATCGTCCAATGCCAATTTGGTAGACATCACCCAACCCTATTCCAAACCCGTTCGTTCATCTTTGAAAATCAAATAAAGATTATTTTAATGAAACATGAGATAACTGTCCCTCCATTGAAAGTCTAGCCAAACAAAACTTTAAACTTTCAGAAAGTACAAAAATGTTATTTTAATGGGTTTATATGTTCGGAACGACATGAGGGTGAGTAAATGATGACACAATTTTCAATGTTGGGTGATCAAACTTTTATAAAAGAAAGAGGAGAAAAGTATCAGTATGCATGCCGGACTCAAACCTGCCTGGTCCACATGAGCAGCAAGGCTGCATAATAACCACTGTACCACAGCTCCAAACAAAATATTTCAATAAAATACAGACAAACAAACAGTTTAGTAATTTCTGAGCATCCAACACCCTAAATAATTCATCAGAATATTGGATTTTACGCATTTCTGGTTCTGTAACCCAGTTAAATTGCATGATAATGGGTTGAATATATCAAATAAAGTGTTTCAAGCATCTTTTTTTTTTACTATGATTGTGGGACGTGGGAGTTTCCTGGTACCCTACACAGTCACAGATGTATCTGCTCCACTTCTGGTGTGTAATATACTTTTGCTGTGGGCATGCAAAAGGGATTATGTTCCTGCCGCAATAAGAGGTTTATCCTGCTCATACTGGGTATAAGAAAGGACTTAGTGAAAAACCCACCAAATGAGGAATAAAGCAATAGGAGAGGGTGGAAGGAAGGTGCAGAAAATCTTCCTTAATAAAATGGGTCATTAAAAAAAAAAAACACCACACCAACACTCAGACGTCGCCTTCGTGTTTCAATTGATCTCCCTGAATAAACGCGCCAACTATACTTCAAAGATCATTTGCCGGAGACACTCTGAATGGCGAAAATGAGCAATGACCTTTTCGGCTTAAACCCCTCCGCTGCCAGTTCCATTAAGATGTGACTCTCTCCAACTTTCTCTTCCTTTGCACGGCCCCCGCTTCTTCTTCTGATGGGTTTTAGCTTGTTTACTGCTGAGAGCTTTGTGTGCTGGTGTACGAAGGCGATCTGGCCCTGACACCGCCACGTAGGGATAACTGCAGGCTGGAGCAGTGGCCGTGACAAAGGATTAGGGCGTGCCGAAAGGTAGGGGTCATGGATAAAGGTTTTCTAATTGGTTAGGGTTAGTTTCTGTTGTAGCATTCACCTTTCCCCATTACTTCGACCTGAAGCTACCCCTGTTTCGACACAGCAGGCATCCTGAGCTGTGGGCACAGAGGACCCATTTAACGTTTCTGGCTTTAAGAAGCCTCCCTGCATAAGCCCAGCAGTCTATATGTGCTACGCTGCTTGCTAATATGTTCGTTGCTCCTCAGAGCTGTCAGGGAAGCCAACAGCACCTGCCCGGAAACAGGCAGCTTTCCCAGAGTGGACAATACGTGCCCGGCACCCTCAAATACGCTGTTGCTCCTGCTGCAGACTCTGTGTGTATGTGTGTCTGAGGCGAGCGCGAGCTGAAGAGACTGAACCAGCACCTCCCTCTGGGAGCTAATCATAATAACATTGTGAACACTTACCGGGCTATGACTTCCTTAAGAGATGCCATTTGTATGCAGGGCTACAGACATCTCATTTAAGGCTTTGCATTTAAGGCTTCAATCACTGAATTATACTCAAGCAAGGCAGCAAATTACTGTCTGAACATCTGTGCGTCGTCATTATATCTGTACCCATTGGTTTGACACCATCCTAATAGATTTGGCTGGAATAAGCACTAAAATAAAGCAAACCGATAGAGTGCCGTGCACCGAGTTTGACGACAGGAACCAGCAGGATACAATTTGTGAGCATGTTGCCTAAGCCTTTTGTTTTGTCAGCCTGATATTTGTCCAAAAGCTCACACTGACACTTACCCACAGGGGGGCAGTGTGAGTCCCACGACGCATGTCTCTGCCACACTAACGCTTTTTAATTCTCTCATTTTACATAGAGACCAGCAGGCAAAAGCACACAAACACAGCATTCCCACTGGCTCCTGTAGACAAGAACCTGATTTCAGATCACTGGGTAATTAGCTGCTAGAACTTGGAAAGGCTTTCAAATGAAAATCCAAGTCTGTGCAACATCACAGTCTGACATTAAACACTGTTTTCCTTATGTAAGATAAGAAATGCTGCAGTATATGGGTTACGGTAATTTGAACCGGCAAGTCTGGGCTCTTTACATTACCGATATCCTTGTGGGTCTATAACTGACCTTGGCTAATCTGGATATCAAATGAGATCTGCGCTACACAAGCATGCACTGTCAGGCTCAATAAGACTTTGCACGTATATAAGCCTAAACTGGGCTAATCTAGCAGGAATCTGTAAGAAGAGGAAGATAAAAGACAGCAGTGCAAGAAATCCAGGTACAGAAGCAAATCTGAAATGTGGAAAATAGGAGTGGAAATCGTTAGGCACCTCAAGACATGTCAATTTTTCCAGCAATCGCTGAGAGGTGGTTCTGCATAAAATCTATACTAAAATACCATATGTTTGCACTGACTTACCAATAAACGGGTGATTCTTCAACTTGTGGATTTTTATTTTGTTATATAAAGTTCACAGTAAAACGGTCTTGGAAACATTTTACTATGCCTTCAATGTTTATTTGAATTACTTTTCAGTTATTTTTAAATTGCAAATTTAAATTGTATGTATGACTGATATCGTGCCGCGCCTCAGACCCAGAATTTTAATCTTGAACTACGAAAAAAGTCCATCGCAAGAATATAAATTACATTTATATAAAAAAACTAAATTTTAAATGAAAAAAAATTGTATGCATAATTTCAAATAATTCTCAAATTATGCAAAAATATTATTTAATTGTATTTAGGATACATAAAATGCTAGCTATTAAATTACCCTTGAAAAGACACTTTACTTAAAAAAAAAAAAAAAAACACTTCAAATGTAATAATTTCTACCATTCTCACTGCAATCATAGAATACTAATTAATGTTAAATACAATTAAAAATTATATGATGGCAATGATCATGATATCTATATCTTTTATAGTTTATACTGTTTTCTATATTAATATATATTTTAAAATATAATTTATTCATGTGATGAAAACATGATTCAGAAAACATTTTAATATGATCAGGTTTTAATATGAACCTGAACTGGTGAACAATAAGAAACATTTCTAATTATTATCAATGTTTAAAAAAGCTGTGCTCAATAATTTTGTATACATTTTTCAGGATTGTCTGATAAAGAGATTAAGCATTTTATATGTATATATATATATACATATCTCTTACTGCAATTTTTGATCAATTTAATGCATCCCTGCAGTACAAAATAATTAAACTAGTCAACTAGTCACTAGTCAGAGTGTGAAAAGTGTGTAAAAAAACAAAAACAAAAAGAGTTACTAGTCTAAAAGTCTCCAAAGTTAAATAAACACCCAGAAATGAATAAGTTTAATAACCTATCATCAAATATGGCTGATGTAAATAATCTGATTTTTTTAATTATTAATAATTCTTGTTATGAATTTGCAGATTTAATACAGAACCATCTGAGAGTCACAATGCCTCATACATCAGTTCTGTGGATCAATTCTTCTCCTATACTCCTTGCAAAAAAGATGTCACTGCAGTGCTCTTGGAGAATATAAGGGAGACAATGAACAAATCTTTCCCTGCTTGATAAAATCTTAATAGGAATAGTTAAATGGCAACTTTAAGACTTACTAGCACCAGCTTGGTCCAGTAAGAGCGAGGGGCTGAATACCCTGATTTAACAGCCTAGTGTCCAGTGAAGAGGATTGATCAGCTTTATACGCCCACAAGCAATCTCTGACCATTAAGCTAAGTAATTAATTGAAGTTAATGTTGCCTCAGATATCCCTCTTAGTAAAATGGCTCTGTGAACTCCCATTATCAAAGCTCCTCTGGGTGCTTTATCAGCAAAAATTAATGAGTTTTCCTATTTTTTCACTAAAGAGAACCACAGGAAATGTGTTTTTTATCAAAGAAAATCTATCAGCTGTAAAACACTAGAGGAAAAAAAAACAACTGTTATAAATGGAGATGGGAGAGTATATTCAGACTAGGGCTATGCGATATGGACAAAAAAACCTATCGCGATTTCTTGATCAGTTTTGCGATTTCGATTTTAATCACGATTTTGACACACACAGACATGCTTTACAGTCATAAATGCATTCAGTGTGAATTTGAAACATATTTCCAAAAGAAATCCAATTAGAGCTTTATCAAGAAGCTGTACCATGTCTCTAGAACAGACATAAGGCAAAATAATCACTAAGTAAAGGTGTAACAAAATGTCTCTAGAATAGACATATATGGCAGAAAAAAAAAATTAAAAAATCCCATGTCCAGGGATTTTTTTTTGCCATGCATTGGTCATAGAGCTCTTTGTGGCGTTGCCTCAGATGTTGAACTAGATTTGTTGCGCCAAGTTCACACGTACTCCGTCTGCAGTGCGTATACAGTATACAGAGAGAGAGAGTGTGTGTGTGTGAGAGTGAGAGTGCGTGTGTGTGTGTGTGTGAGTGTGAGTGAGAGTGAGA
>NW_015647040.1:786014-803406 GCF_001515625.1 Sinocyclocheilus rhinocerous
TGAAACATATTTCCAAAAGAAAACCAATTAGAGCTTTATCAAAAAGCTGTAACATGTCTCTAGAACAGACATAAGGCAAAATAATCACTAAGTAAAGGTGTAACAAAATGTCTCTAGATTAGACATATGGCAAGAAAAAAAAAATCCCGTGTCCAGGGATTTGTTTTACCATGCATTGTTCATAGAGCTCTTTGTGGCGTTGCCTCAGATGTTGAACTAGATTTGTTGCACCAAGTTCACAAATAGATTCCGTGCGGAAATGATCGCAGCATGACTGCTGCAGACGCACCGCTCCTGGAGCGCACTGCCGGACCGCAATCGCGTGCAGAGTGAACGCTCTGATCCGTTAACATGGGCGCGGAAAAATTCGCACCACAGACGGAGTGTGTGAACCTGGCGTTACGTTTGTATACCCGCCCGGTCTGTTCTGTTCTCGTGCTCCATTTAGGCGCGCTGCATTCTGATTGGTTCGGATAGCATACTGCGGGAGGTCGAGGGAGCGGAAAATCGTGCTGTAAGGCGATTTCGAAATCGTGCATGCTCAAATCGCGATTTTATGACGATTTCGATTAATCGCACAGCCCTAATTCAGACATGATCACAGTAGGTGAGAATTGACAGAACACCATGCTAAATACTACCGACATGCATTCTCTCGTGTTACATTCATACATTTGTTAGACGCTTTTACCCAAAGCGTATTATAGTGCATTCAACGTATACACTTTCAGTAAATGTGCTTCCTGCGAATCGAACCCACAACCTTAGTGTTTCCAGTTCCTTGCTTTACCTGTTGAGCTATAAAATTCTAATTTTCCTTTTAGCCAAGATCCTCACTATGGGTTGAATAAAATTTAGATCGCTGATAGTTTAAATGTTCAGGTCTTTGCACAAAGCATAATGAAAAAGAGTGGCTGTAAGCAGTACGCTGTGGAGCTGCATACAAAACAAGGTCTTTGCATTGTGTTAAGAGCATTGAAGGGGGGAAAAAAGGTGTACAAGAAAAATAATACATTTGGATTTCAGTCCATGTAAGGAGCTTTGTGGCTGGGCTTCTGGGTGCTCTGTATACTAGTGCTGTGTTCGATACATCGATACGACGATGTATCGTCACAGAGATTTGACGATATGAGTATCGATGCAGCTGGCCCTGTATCGATATTGTGGCACGTGTGCAGCAGTGGACCGCGCTTAATTTGAATACAAGAACACCCTTTAAAATTGAGTAGAAAAGTGCGAGGTTTCTAAAAAATAATGATTAGAGCATAATATATAGGCTACAACAAGGTTTAATCTGGCCGCAGAGGAACACAACTGGGTTGCCTGATATAAAGAGACGTAATCCCCGACACAGAGCTTCACACTTTCGCAATACGGAAATATCTACTAAGTGTGCTACTTATCTTTGTCAACCTGGCAACCATGTGCACGCGCTCTCTCTACACTGTGGATAAACTCGTTTGCTTTCTGAAAACACCGGTTAGCTTGCAGTTTAGCGATCTCCACTTCAATATTCTATTATCAGAAAAGTGTTCATTTATGAGAGAGAGAGAGGCTGTGTATATATGAATTACCACAGTTTTGCCGCGTTTCTCTATTAACAGTGAAGCTGTGGCTTTAATTCCTTTAGAAACAATGATGTTACCAGCTCCTTGTTGAGAAAGATAATGTAGCTCTTGAGCGATTAAGATATTTAGTTGATAAAATTGCTAAAAAGTTTGTTCCTGAATGTCTGAGTGCGGTCGCAGCGTGATCTGCGTGAGTGACTGAGCGTGTGTGTGCGTGAGATACAGTGAAGACAGCGCATTAGTTTAGAACTCTTCTAATTTTTATTTTTTAATCGTAGAGAGTGTGCTAATTTGTGCAATGATAACCTACCAGCAATGTAAATATGATTTTTAGAATATTGCACCTGGTGGGGAGTACCCAATGTAAACATGAAACATATGCCATTACCTATATTGTACCGTGGTACAGTTATGGAGGCCCTTCATAATGCAGAGGTCAACTGCCTGCTCTGCCAATAGTTAGAAATGACCCTATAGTATGCAGTGTTTAATAAACAGCTGTTTTACTAAATTCTGCTGAGGTAAAATTCAGTGCAGTCCTATATCGTGATACGTATCGTATCGTGGTCTCTGTATTGTGATACGTATCGTGTCGTGACTTTGCTGGTGATACACAGCCCTACTGTATACTGCAGACAGGAGTGGATAATTCAGGAGAGCATTAATTATTCAGAGATAAACAGAGACTCCCTTTATCTGAAGCTCCACAGGTGGGCTGAAAAAAGATCTCACGCTGGTCCTTGAGCTCCTGGGTAAAAATGGCCTCAGATCAATGAGATATGTCCCTGTCAGAGACACACCAAATTCCCAAGTTACAAAGGATTCGGCTGAAGGAACTCCCTCCAGAAGGGTCTAGTCACCAGTGCCTAGGGTTCCAGAACCATTTCAAATGATTCAGAAAGGTTCCAGTCTGCTTTCGGAAATAAAATAAATGTATGACTTCCAGTTACAACAGTCCTCAAAGGAATTATTTTTCCGATATATAAGAAACATACTGAAATATTCAGTGACAACAAGCCACAACTGAATTTACAGTATATCCACTATAGTTCCATTCATGACAGATTGACTCTTATGAGGCTGTAGTGAATAAAACATTTTAGTGAAAGCAAGAAAAACAAATAAATCTTTCTAATAAATATAACAACAAATAAATAAGCAAAAATAATAAATAATTTAAAACATTAAAAACAAATCTATAGTAAAAAAATATATATTATTATTATTAAAAAGATAGAAAGAAACAAAGAAAGAAAATATAAAAAATGAAAATGATAACAGTAATGTAAAGGGGAAAAACAAAAAGACAAATATGTACTTACAATAAATATTATATATAAAACTAACTTATATAAATATTATACACATAATAATAATAATGTTTATTATTATTATTATTATTCCTGAAAGACACATAGTTGCACCTCTGGATACTACAAATATGGTATGGTCTCTATGGTTATGATGCAAGCATCATGTCAACTGAAATGAACTACGATAACTTCAGATTTTGTGCTCCACACGGGTCAAAGGCTACAACTTGGCCTAGAGATTTACAATTCTTAATATAACCAAACACAACCTGAAAGGTCTTTGCGGCAGACATACGCAGAGGATAAAAGGGATTATCTGACCCACCCAGCAGGGCACAAGCTATGGATCAATTGCTAGATCTAATTGACTGGGAAGAGACTGCCTGCCTGCAACAAAAAAGTAAATCTTATAAATAAAACTGCAGCCAGTTTTATTTTCCTGCTTAAATCCTGGCGGGGGAGAAACAGGATATTATGTTGAATAGATTAAGCAAACAACCCCTCTTTACTCTGGTGCTGAGAGCTTTTCAAGATGTTTGCACTACCGATTTTTTGTGTTGCAACATATCACAGGCCTCCTAAAACAGCTTGAGAAATTCTCAATTCACTTTGGGAAAAATACGTTCATAATAACGGGATAGCAAACTCAGGCGAAAGAGGAGCCCTAAAACTCAACTTTAAAAAAAAAAAAAAAAAAAGGCTGGAAATATCTAAAAGAAAAACAATCAAACAGGATTTATCTTGGATTTTAGAAACAAAATTGAAGAGAGCTGGATGGAGCTGAAAGCACAATAAAAAAATAAACACAGCAATTTGTTCTGCTCTCTCTTGAAAGGAAAAGAAATACCAGATTTTCTCACTTCATGTCCGTGCCTTCAACTAAACCTGGTGGTAAGGTTGGGCGTAATGACCAAAACAGCATATAATCACAATATAGTTATTTTGCTGGAAATTCAACCTGAAAAATGTATTATACAGTGCATTTCAGGTACTGCATTTCAATTTGATTATTTTAGAATTTGGAGGCAAACCAAAAGGTGCGATTATTTACAACAAATGAATAATAATTCTGGCATCAGTACAAAAACAGCTTTACATGATATAGCACGAGTTAAAAACAAAAGACTGAAAATAAATACATTTGAAAAATGACTGGTTGGGACATTTCTGTGATTGCAATATACATTCGTCATCCCACCCAGCCCTACCTGGTGATCATCACCTGAGCAGTGGAACAAAGATGATGCCCTGACAAGCTGTAAAAATGGCTGAGGTTGTTTATGTGATGCCAAGCAGCAGTTCAAACCAGCCATCCGGTCCAGCCATCTGTCTTCTCCAAGTGGAAACCAGGCTGGACGTCAAGACATCATGCAAAGAAGCAGAAGGTTCTCAAAGACAAAATAAAGCAGTGGTGCAGAACTAGGCTTACTTCTGCTTTATTGTGTTCTGCATTCATACTCCGGATCCTGAGTAATGAGCAGTCAAGCTGTCTGCTGTGAGATAGGTGGACGGATAATTACGTGACAGTGCATCTATCCCTTTGTTGTACAGGGAGGAGAATTGACATGAAATACTTCTGGGATGTTGACAAATACTGCAATGTGACATGATATACAACAATTTTAAACAGCATTTTGTAATTATATCATGCAGCCTTTATGGCCTCCTATTATTTGAAAGCTTACATAAATTAGTTGTACTAAAAATTTATTTTCACACCACATGACCATTTCAATGAACTGCTAAATGTAAAAAAAAAAAATGAAAAGACCAGCCTCAGAACCCAAGATATACACTTTCCTATTTCTATATTATTTTTGCCCAAAATCTTAATGTTGATACAGTTTGTATCCATCTACAGTACCGTTAAAAATTTTGAGGCCAGTAAGATTTTTTTTTAAACCAATTCAGTTTGCATTAAATTGATCAAAAATAAGACAGTAAAGACATTTTATAATACTACAAAAGAGTTATTTATATATATATATATCTCATGGTTTTCACAAAAATATTAAGTGGCTCAACTGTTTTCAACATTGATTATAATAAGAAATGTTGCATGAGCAGCTAATCAGCATATTAAACTGATTTCTGAAGGATCACGTGACACTGAAGACTGGAGTATTGACTGCTGAAAATTCAGCTTTGCCGTCACAGAAATATATTACATTTTAAAATATATTAAAAAGAAAACAATTATTTTGTAAATATATTTTACTTTTTTATACTGTATTTTTGATCAAATATATGCAGACTTCTTTCAAAAACGATAAAACAAACTTACTCACCCCAAAACTTTTGAACAGTATATTCTGAAAGGATTCAAATAGTAAGAATAAGAATAATAACAATCACATAATACTGTACTTTAGTGAACTGAAGCTTCTTACAGTAAATGTAATGTTTCCTTAAAAAGTCTTGATGTAATTTATTTGAATTAATATATAAAATCCAACTAAACAGCAAAAGCCAATAGAAAATGACCAACGACTGTCTCGCTAAATCTTTGAATAACTGAACTAATCGATTAAATACTGATTCACGTAACACTGCTGCACGGTTTCCTAAGGGGGAGAGCAGTCAGAATTACCAGATTCTAGAGAGAATGCATTCAGACCGATGGAGCACACAGATCCACAGGCACGTCAATATCCCCACTGATCTGGGACTATCGGCACTTCATTAAACTTGCTATAATGTGATTTAACCTCACTTTCTTGGTGCTGAAGGTCGGAGGCATTAGTTTCGGCCCTCGCAGGATTAAAACCGACTACAACTGATTCCGTGTAATCCTATAGACTGTAAAGAAAGACTGTATGATGATGGCTGGAAAACTAGCTTTTTTTTTTTTTTTACAGATAAATCTAAACCACAGGTGGGGAATTACGATACATTAAAAAGAGACAACAGCTGGATTTGTCATAGCTTAAGAATGCTAATTTTTTTAAATGTACGCAATACGCATACCCACATATTCACAACACACGTGATGAACAAAACCTCTACGATCATTCAAGTTAGACTGAGAAATATGTGCTACTGGTCGATTTAAACTCATCTAGGGAAAAAATTGGCAACAATATCAAATTAATACTTTTTTTCTATTGGATTAAGAAGTAAACAAGCAAAAAAAGACTTTGTTTGGCTGGCAAACAGCCTACTCCCTCCTTAGTAATAAAATATTTCAAAAATGACACACAAGGGTTTTCCGGTTATGTTTATGTTGGGTTTTCAACAATCGTCTAGGGCATGGGTGCACTGCTATAAGACAAATCTTCTCCCACTCACTTGAAAAACATTAACTTTTAAAGCGGACCATGAATGTAATTCTGCAGAAGATTTCAAAGGCAAAATATTTCTCATTCTTTTTCTATTTGGTATGATGAAAGTCTAAATGGATATTCAAAGCACTCTGTGGCTTGTAAAGTGACTTCACTGGGGTAAAAAAATATCATTAATAGTTGTTCTGCAGAAGAAAAATATGATAAACAAAATTTGGCTAAATAATTCACCATTTATGGAAATGCTGCACTTGAAGTTTGCATCAACAAACTTATTTCTATCAAAACCCTCAGTGACTTTGTATTCCCCTTGACATTTTCCATTTTACACTCTATATTTCTCAGAGTAATATGACCAACATAATCCATTTTTAGATGGAAAGGAACACACGCAGAAGATAAAGAAGAATAAAGAGTAAAGAATAAAGAACCCACAACAGAGAGCAATATAAAAGCTCAGAGGTTCTAGTCTCTGGGAAAGACGTTCTGAAAGCATGTGAGAAATAATAGTTAAAAGGGCTCTTTTTGAAGCCATGCAGCAGTCCACTAGTTTACCGATTCAGGTCTTTATCTCCTAAGAACATTTACTTTGCTTTCTTGCACTGTTTTTGTGCTGGAGGGCACTCGCACTTCAAACATCTTTCCATTACACACATAAATGTCAGAGTCATCGTTCAGACGCCTCACCGTGGGATTCGCTCTTTAAGGAGGTTTTTTGTTTGTCTGTCAAACTGAACTTGTATTGATTTGGAATAACTTTGTTTTTATCATGGGAAGCGGGCTTAATGAATAGCACCTCTTGAAAGTCAATCAAGCAAAACTAAACGAACAGCGTTCTGTTTAACAAGGCAAGAGGATGATACGCCAGCGGCTATTTGATTGTTCCATTCTGAAGTGTTATGAACTAATCTCCGCAAAACGAACAAGCCGAGCAAATTGGATTCATCAAGCCTGTAACAATAGAGAAATTTACTCACATCTGATTACAATACAACACCAGGAATGAGGTGAACTTTGACATTTGAGAAAGGCAAAACAAAACTGATTTAGTTAACAAATACAATCTCATGCTTCATAATTTCCGAATAAACCTACATATGAAATGTACACCTCACTTAACAAGCCTTAACAAGGTCTAACACTTTTCAATCAAGTCTCACATTTCCTCTTTCCGTGTCTCGTATTAAAAGAAGAGAATGCACCGATTGCAATTTTCTTGGCCGATTCCGATTTTTTGTTAGTGTGATCTGCTGATACCGATTTTTGCCGATTCCGATTTTCTTTCTAAGAACTATAATTGACAGCATATACAAACAAAAATCTACTTTTCTTCGCATACAAAATTGAGCTAATAGTAGTGTTATAGCAAGAATAAAAACACTCATGATTCAGAAATCCATTAGCCTTTAAATAAACGAAAAAAGATACTTGCAGAAAATGCAAGTATCTGTAGTGGTATAACCGTTAGCACCGTCTATCGCGGCAAGCCTAGCGTGCATGCGTGCGTGCACGTGTGTGAGAGAGAGAGAGAGAGAGAGACAGGGTCACTCACAGTGGAGTCAGCTGTGAATGTGAATGTGTGTTCCCTAATCTAAAGTGTTACCGAAAAATAACAGCATTTATTGAAAATTTTAAAATCTTTATTTAAACATAAATGCCTTTACTGTCACTTTTGATCAATTTAATGCGTCCTTGCTGAATAAAAGCATTAATTTTTTATTCAAAAAAAAAAATCAAATCGGTCTCTAAACCTTTGTGTTGTTGAACACCACAGCAAGTAATGATTAAGCATTCTCTTTTTAAATTACTTAGTAATTTATTCATCAATCATACTCCTAAAATCTGAAGAATAAGATGATATTTCAATATCCATGTAGCAGGATGGGAAAGATGTTCTTATCTCAGTGTTTTGAGAGTCTGTGTGATGCTCCTGTTAGTGTGTGTTTTGTCATGGCTGCCTCATCATTACCCAGACCCACAACACAAGACCAAAGCAGAGACATGTTTACACCAAATGATCTCTTTCCTCATAAATAAAAAAAAATCTGAACTAGTGTTTACAAAGCACCCCTCTGGTGACTGCGCAAAAACTCTTACCAACGTTCAAGCGACTCCCATAACTGATATAGCCTAAATACACAAGGGATGTTCAAAATCAATTTTTAGTAGCTACAGTTTGTGCTGTTTTTCAAAATCCCTTGCAACAGACAACGAAATCACTTGGTTTAATCATACAGACTCTATTTTTAAATTACACTCAACAGACTGTTTATTGGAAGCCTCCATCCAAAAACAAAAACCAAACAGAATGCTCGAACAAATTAAGCAGCTGATAAGCAGCTTCACAGCACCAAACTCCTTTGAAAAATGCAATAAATAGCCAATCGTACAACTGAACTGGCCCAAAAAAGTTAATATGCGCGATCATTAAGCTGTAACAGCAAGACAGACTTGATGACCCAGAGCTTAATTCTGAAGCTGTTTGAAGAAAAAGTAGCAACGCTTACAGATGGTTTGGATGGCATTAGACCTCTCACGTCTCACCTTTTGGCACCCGTGATGCAAAACGGTTAATTTGCAATGTAATTTGTGCAAGCAACATTCAAATTAGCAGAACGAAAGTGAGAGGAGAGGAATTCGCCTCAAGCAAATAAACAAAAACGTGAATAACTCTGTTCACGTTGCCCAGCTTCTAAGTGAATATTTCAGTTAGTAATTAGGGGCTAGGCTGGTGAAAAATGAAAAAGCTCTACGTTGTGTAGTCTGCTGCGATATAGCTAGCAAAAGCATGATTAAGAATGAAATGAATACTGCTCTTCAATATTTCTAGACAGATGATGGGAGGCTCGACAGGCAGGGTCAGGTATAGCCGGGCAGGAAAAGCGGATCTATAACAATTATCTGAAATGCTCGAGAGGCTGGAGCTCTGCCTCCTGCTCTATTTATACACACAAAACCAAACACATCACCTCTGTCACTCACACCAGGAGCTGCCATTTATACCTTACCACCTTATTCCTTATTTTATGATTTAAAAGAAAAAATACCATCTAAAGACAGTAAGTTCCCCTCAGACATTCATATAAACTCCTACCCCTAATTGAATCGTGATTTGTTTAGCATCTCAACCGATTTGAATCGTCACATATTTAAATCGATTTTCAACCGGCTCGCGGTTAATCATTACATCCCTAGGAACCATCGTTTTTGGCTTCCCAAAAAGAACCTTTCAGTGAACAGTTTTTAAAATAACAAATTTTTCTTAATGAGAAGAACATTTTAATAATCAAAAGAACATCTTTCCACTATAAAGAACCTTCTGTGTTTATTTTGGGTTCTCTGAATAATTTTTCAGCAAATGAAATAGGGCTGTGCGATTAATCGAAATCGTCATAAAATCGCGATTTGAGCTTGCGCGATTTCTAAATCGCTTTATAGCACGATTTTCCACGCGCCCGACCTCCCGCAGTATGCTATCCGAACCAATCAGAATGCAGCGTGCCTAAATGGAGCACGAGAATAGAACAGACCGGGCGGGCATACAAATGAAACCACTTTTTTCTTTGTGTGAAGAACATTTTAATAATCAAAAGAACCCTTTTCACTATAAAGAACCTTTTGTGCATTGGAAAGGTTCCATGGCTGTTAACAGTTCTTCATGGAACTACAGAGGCCGATAAAAACCCTTCAATTGCACCACTTGGATACACTTTCTGATACATTTGATTTAGCAGCTGATGTATATTTCATTACAGAATTAATTTCTGATTACATGATGTAAGAAATGATTGTTATGAACATTGTTATGCGGCCAGCTGTTGCATCAATGAAGTCTAATGTCTTTCAATAAAGATTATACTGATTTCAGAAACAGAACGTTTCACAACGCATCACTGCTGCTGTGGTTCGACTGAGTGTTTCTGCGAGAGCTGAAGAGTGAAGTTTTACTACTAGCCTAAACTTGTTGGCAGCAAAACGTGTTGTCAGTTCGGAGAATTACTCAGCTGACAAAATGTTTTCTACATCCCTTTTGTAACTCATGTATTTACCAAACAGGAAATGATGCAACTAAGTGTAAACACAATCAGAATGTGTCTAAGAGGACCATGTAATAGATCAGTACAGCCTGATGATTATACATGAATCTCTGCCCCCAAACAATACAAATTGCGGGGCTGAGTGGCGGGAGTACATTTTATCAAATGTGTCAACCAGTGGAGATTTTACTAAGCCTAAAAGTGATGTGTTAAAAAAAAAAACACATGAAATATTGCTAAAACACAACTTTAAAATACATAGAATATTTCACAAAATTTTATAGATATTTTAAAAAGGGTGAAATTGAGTGAACAGAACAGACAATTAAATTCAATGTTTAAATCAAGAAATAAAATTCACACTATGCTTTCCACACTGTTTTTCATTAGAACACATAGGCTCCAATCCAATTAATGATAGCAATGAGTTGTGCGCAAACTTGCTGAAATAAAAATAAAAACATTTGTACACAATATTTACTCAAAATATTAAAAGCAAACCTATTAAACTATTAAACATGGGGAAAAAAAGGCTGCGCAAAGTTAAATTATGAACGAACTGGGGAGATTCCGATAGTCTGCAAAGTGGACATTGTTTTCAGGCCTAGCAAATACATTTGCCTATCACTGATAAACAGCCATAATTAACAACAAATACTTTTTCTAAATATACATAGATAAACGGCAACAAATTGTTGAATCAGAGTTTTGAATCAACTCACGACACAGAAATTAATCATACATAACTCTAACAATGTTTCGCACTAAGAATGGCGCAAAACTATTAACAACACAGTGCATTAAAATCCTCACAATGCATCTTTATTTTAAAATGATCACGAATATATCCTGGATATTCAATATACTCGCCCATCCCTACTACAGTGAGAGCACGCAGGCAGAAAAGCGCTCAAGGACAACAACAGTCTCACTTCGCACAAACACACCTAATGTGGAGATACAGATGCATAACAATGCTGCTCCATTTCAAAGCTGTGTAGATGTAGTATCAGACAGGAACAAACTGCAGACGATCAAAGACAATAACACTGAGAAAAAAAGAAAAGCAGAACATGAGGTTGCAGCACTCACCGGTGAGAACAGCTTTAGCGGACATGTCAGCCAGGTCCAGGGCAGACTTGCCGTCGGTGTTGCGGATGTTGGGATCGGCGCCGTGCTGGAGCAGAACTGTGCAGGGGAAACACAAGCAGTATCGTAACTCAGGCAGGCAGAGGCTGCTGCTGGGGCCGTTTGCACCGCTGACTGGGAGCGCTTGCCTCGGCATGGTGCAGACATAAACACACATCGCGCACCAGCGCGCCAGGAGCAGCAGTGAAAACAGCCCACACGGAAAAACACACACTGCAGTGAGACGGGGGAAAAAAGCCCATGTTAATGAGAGAGAGTCCGACTCCGGGCATGTGACGGGAACTCTGGTATGAGAGTGGAATATCAAAGCATGTCTACCGATCCTCTCCACGGCCCCCTGAGAGAAAGGAACAGAGATGGAGAGAGCACTCTGCTATTGAGACCCAAGTAACGCAGAGCACCTAGAGCGAGCAGCGTCTATCAACTGTCTCCAATCCTCCCCTCTCTCTCTCTCTGTACAACAACATACGCGTGTACACAGGCTAACGTACGCGTGTCCCCTCCCTCTACCCACCCTGTCTATTCCACTACCCTCCTCACTACCACTTCCACACATCTCTTGCTCACTACATCTTCAACCCACAGATCTGTGGCATCAGAGAGGAACTACAAAGAATCCTTCTTAAAAAAATAAGCATCTCCATGCTTCAAATCTTTGGGAACATCCAGGAGCTTTGGACTAGTGATGTGCAAAACTACATGGTTTCAAAATCAACTAGTCGATTTATTCGTCTATGCTAAATATATATATATATATATATTTTTTTTTTTATATATATTAAGCAGCACAGCTATTTTCAACTGATAATAATAAGAAATGTTTCTTATGCAGCAAATCAGCATATTATTAAAGCATCGTGTGACACTGAAGACAGGAGTAATGGCTGCTGGAAATTCAGCTTTGCTATCGCGGGAACTAATTACATTTTAAATTATATTAAAATAGAAAAGTTTTTTTTAATAATTATAAGATTATATTAATAATAATTTCAATTATTATAAGAGACTTCTTTCAAAAACATTTTTAAAAAATCATATCGACAAACTTTTGAAAGAGTGCAGTTGACCATCATGTTGGGACAGGCTAATACAACAAAGCATAAGCTTTACGAGAAAGCTGTTCTCAAAACACTACTGTTAAATCTTTAAAGCCTGTGGAAAAAAAACTAACGTACGCGTCCCCTCCCTCTACCCACCCTGTCTATTCCACTACCCTCCTCACTAACACTTCCACACATCTCTTGCTCACTACATCTTCAACACACAGATCTGTGGCATCAGAGAGGAACTACAAAGAATCCTTCTTAAAAAAATAAGCATCTCCATGCTTCAAATCTTTGGGAACATCCAGGAGCTTTGGACTAGTGATGTGCAAAACTACATGGTTTCAAAATCAACTAGTCGATTTATTCGTCTATGCTAAGACTTACATAATTAGGCTGATTTTGGGATCACCTGGACCTAATTTTCAATTTATATGTGCAGGGACAATTCAATGTACATGGAAGCATTTCTTTTACACAATACTAATTTTTGCTTTCAACCATCATGGCCCATCTTCTCTGAAAGAAAAGCCTGTGGAAAAAAAACAAGTGTTTTGTTTGGATTTGTTCGTAAATCCTAGGAAAAGAAGTGTGTACCTAAAAAAAAGGAGAGCAATCTTGCGTTGCGTGAGTATGATTGTGATGCTACTGCTATGCCAGTGACTCATAGGTCATCCATTTCTCATCACAAAAACACAGTTTTGACAAGCATTAAACCCGTGTGAAATACACCACTGCATCAAGGGAGGACTCGGGGTTTGATGTGGAAAAACGCAGGCTGAGGAAAACGGTTTAGCTAAGTGGGAAGATACAGCTACCATCAACCCTCTCAGTCAAATTAATATGCACCAAAGGACCCACAGAGACCACATTTGCATACACTGGTGTCATGAAAGCACTTGAGCGGTGGGCTGCCATGGGGTTGGGTGGGCACAGAGGGTTGGAAGTGTTGGAAGCATGACGGCAATGGGGTGATTAAAATTCGTTGGCGTGCTTATGACAGCTTGCCGATCCATCAGGCGACATCATTGTAACCTCCGCGCTCCAGGCGGCCCCCCTCCCTACGAGACGCATCTACGTTGTCTGCATGCGTAATTAATTATACATGCTGAAGTGTAAAAGAATGCTGACAAAGCTATTTTTTTTGTCCGTATCTATTAATTTATTCAAAAATACATTGCATTGGTTTAATTTGTGTATTAAAGTGAATTTTAATACTTTTCAGGGAGCATAAATGTCAGTGTGATACAACTGTTCTGATATTATAACAAAGAAAAGAGCCTTGTTGCAAAGGAAACGGGTACCTTTACAGAGTCAAGTTAAGGCTGGTCTGTGCCTGCTCAAAATTCAGTGTAAAAGACACAATGCCGCATCAAAGCCAGACTAAATTATGTCTGCTCAGACCCACCTCAGCCCCTTGTATCAAAGTATATCGTTGTAATTGCTGTGTAAATGCATTTAAGCCGCCTCTGAGGAGCATTAAACAGTCTGTGCAAAGACACTTTAAGGGATAGTTCACATTCAGTTGCTGGTTCCCATTGACTTGCATAGTGTTATTTTTATTTTTTTTCATACTATGGAAGTCAATGGGGACCAGCAACTGAAGGTGAACTATCCCTTTAAATGGCACTTCAGAAGCACTTCTGTGCCAGTGTAAATTTGGCATCATAAAATACCAGATAATTTGTCTTTTTGACTTAAAATGACATGTGGTGCAAATCCCTCAAAAATGTATTGATATTTTTGAATTAATAGTTCATGATATCTGCAAAAATAAATAAATAATAATCTCACCTTGAAAAAATGTACATTTTTTAATGTTTAGGATGTGTATACTCTCAGCGTGGTACATGTATTTTAAATGGACCGTTTACATTTTCTTTCTTTATTTATCATAGACAACCTTATCTGTCATTGACCCTGGAAATGCGTTTTTTAAAATAATGATTAAGATGTGAAAACTCACATTTATTCAACATGTGTGAACAATGTTATTACTTTTTACATGACCGTCACACCAAATGACTTTTCAATAAACTGAAAACAGCATAACAGTTTTTCAAAACCATATAAAACAAAGTACATTCATAGAATGTGGTATATGTGTTTTAAACTACATTTATAATAGATTTATTTTGTTTCTTTCTTTATCATGTACAATCTTATATGTCATTGACCCTGAAATAAACATAAAAATGTGTGCACAGAATACAAATGAAAAAACCCCAGAACCGGCTGCTGTAAAACAGGTGCCGAGACCTACAGTTGGTCATAAGGACCTTCTGAATAAACAACGGGCGCCGCGTGCGCAGTAATTGGTGGTTGGAGTGTGATCAGCAGAGTAAGGTAATTACGACCGAACACTGAGAGGGCCGATTAACTGAGAGCTTCAGAGAGAACATGGGTGCTTGGGTTAATGCATAACCATGTACAAATCCCTGCTGTTCTAACAGTGCTCAGAGAGTTTTGCAAACACGCATATATCTCAGACAGCCATCTCTGCAAGCTGCCGTTCATTAAATTTCTCGACATATTTAGACAACAGTGAAAATGGCCATTAGTGCCAAGTGAAATCATTAGCAATTTGATAAACCCAGAAGGGAATGGAAGAATTGACTTGCAGGGCTTGCAAACACACATACACATATTATCCGGGATTGAAGGTATGCGCTGGAGACGTTTGTGATTAATCGATTTATTGATTGTTAATTTCATCCCTTGTGTGCTGTGCACAGTAACGGTTAGCCTCACTGGAAAATAAGAGTGGATGGCTACAGCTCAAGGCTATGAATGTGGGGAGATCACACTTGTTCATCCGGTAAAAAAGTCAGGAACGAGGTGGAGAGGTAGAAATAAAAATGAAAAAATTCTGTCACCATTATCGTCATCCATCTTTGAGGTAAGGAATGACGACATGACCTGTAATTTCAAATTGCCCCTATGCAGTTTTGGGCTGATGGGCAGAGAAATTAACGAGTGGAGACCAGCAGCAATCCTAATTAGCAGAGGGGATGCTAATTATTTATTCATCATGAAAAAAGGGCAAAGGTAACAACACTTGTTGGGTGCCAAAAGGATGAAGATAAAAGGGGAAAAAGCTTCAAAAGTGAAAAAAAAAATCCTAGTGCTGTTTATTGTTTATTATCTTTGTCGACTAGTAGTAAGTAATGCTTTTGGATTTGGAAAAAGAAAAAAATTGGGCATAAATTAAGGTACTGTAACTGTACTTGGTTTATAAATATAGGCTACAGGACTCCAGACTGCAACTAAAACTGTCGCATTTGCAACCAAAAATATTAATTTGCGAGTGATATTTTTGCTGAGACCGCCACTGGCGTAAAATTTACTTGTTATGACTTAAAAATGTGCATGTAATGCCTTTTTTCCTGTTTGTTTTGCGATCACATCTTTTGTTATGTTGACGTAATAAACCGAGACGATGCGCATTAAAGTTTTAGTGGAAAACACCAACATTGACAGCACACCTGCTAAAAGCAGCTCCAGCTGTGGCAGCATGAGAGAGATCGAAAATGACAGAGACATGCAAAGTAAAAGTGCAGACAAGCAATGTTTACTTTGTGCGCAACTTGAATAAAATACAACAGGTAAAGCTGTCAGCTGTGTGGACATTAACAATATCATTAACAATTCTCGTATATAATCAATTGGCCACAGAGAAGAATATGGCTTCTTCTCATCAAGATATTTAGTCTACAGGTGCATCTCAATAAATTAGAATGTCGTGGAAAAGTTCATTTATTTCAGTAATTCAACTCAAATTGTGAAACTCGTGTATTAAATAAATTCAATGCACACAGACTGAAGTAGTTTAAGTCTTTGGTTCTTTTAATTGTGATGATTTTGGCTCACATTTAACAAAAACCCACCAATTCACAACAAATTATCAATATCGGTCGATCACTAGTTCTGTTAATGCATGAACTTCATATTTGTAGCGCACTTGCAATAAGCTTTGTGCTCTGTTACTTTATAATAAACAAAGTAGCATCTTTAAAATTCTGCCAAATTCATAATGAAATTCAAACATAAATGTAGCATGAGTGATCGCTTTAGCGCATCAGTTCAAGTGGCACGTGAAGCCATCATATCTTTCTCTTTACTACCATAGTACAAAATAAACATGAACAGACATCAAAAGGTATATTATAAGATACAGTACAGCTTACTGAAACTGTGGAAAACGTGTAAAGCTTGGAAACAATGCCTCGCAACAATACATTTACCTCAGAATAACCATTCGGTGTCCATAAGCTCATTAGTCAGCAAGAAAAATAACTATAAGGAGGAGCATTTTGCTAAATATATGCAATATATTGCATATTCATAGTTGTACTTAACCTGTTGTCTACATGATAATAAACAATGCAAGGAGCTAAAGAAAAAAATTCAACACCACCTATATAACTGCATGTTACTAATGAAGACAAAAATACTGGATGTGTGCAAAACATATGACAACATTTATAAGATGCATTGAGGAGGAGCCCAAACGGCACTCAATGGCCAAGTGATGCTGCCATAGTTACGAGCCATGATATTGGCATAGATTCTGTGTAATAAACAATTCTTTATGACTGTATATAGTTCTCAAGTTGAAAAATACATTTTGTTCCCATAAGTGAACCTTAGTTCCCATCTACAAGATGGATTAAAATGCTGATGCTATAAAAGGAGGGGAGACATAAACACATGACAGTATGACTAAAATGTTAAGGTGTTTAAGGAAAAAAAAAAAAAATTAAACGTGTATTCTGTGGCACTTACAAAAAATTTTGTTTCTTATAGGAGCCAATGGCTCCTTAAGTGATTTTTTTGTTTGGAGCCCTGTGTGTGTGTGTGTATATATTAGGGCTGTGCGATTTGGGGGAAAATATCAAATTGCGATTTTTTTTGACAGATATTGCGATTGCGATTTGATTTGCGATTTTAAATTTGCAAAGTCAAGCTTCAGCTCAATATTGTCAATAATGTGCAGCCAGC
>NW_015647040.1:803962-805338 GCF_001515625.1 Sinocyclocheilus rhinocerous
TGGCCTCGGGAGACAATTAGACCTATACAATAAAGACCTATTTAATCTGCATATAAAACATTAGAAATTAGATATTTGTTTAATTTTTATTTTGTGTGTGATTGTTAAAACAAAAAATATTCGTTGTTTGTCTCAATAAATTGGGTTAATTAAAAAATACAGTGGTTAAATGTAAAAAAAAATTCTATTGCTCTTTGTTTAAAAAAAGGTTATAAAAATGTCAATAATTATCGATACCGAACGATATGAAACATTATATCATTGATAAATTTTTTAGCTATATCGCCCAGCCCTAGGGGAAGGAATCAGCTTAAAATCGTGATGGCTGTCAGCCATCGGCGATGGCATCGTCTATCGGCCCAACCCTAATGTGTACACACACACACGCATATAAATATATAGGCCTATATAAACTAGTGTTGGCCGATTTGGTCATTTTTCATATCGTCATATCGGCAGGCTTTGAGATTGCGATACACAATATTATCGTGCATGGGTGGGTGGGGCAAGAGAGAGACTCTCTGTACTTGTCATAGGCTATTTTATAACTATTTGGTGTTTAAAACCTTGCATGCATGAGACAGAGAGAGCCTATGGAAGCACCAATAATCAAAATAATATACTTTCAAACATACTGAAACTAACATGTTAAATTTAAAAATATTTAAAACAGCTAGTTCATAATTATATATTCCGATACAACAGTCTTACATCGCTATTAGGACCGCGCGTCCTGTGACAAGTTTGCCGCATTGGCGCACGGAAGTTATCAGTATAAAAGGTCTAAAATCAATCAACTGTGAAAATCAAAAAAGTATATTTATTTTAAAGACCAACAGTTTAACACTAAATATTGGACATAAACGAACACGTTAAATATAAAAGTATTTAAAACAGGTAAGTCCGGACTGCGCGCCCCATGACGTGCCCTGTTAGACTGATAACTTATCTGCATATTTTTATAATAACAATGAAGAATAAGCATCAATATTTTTGTTTATGTGCTGTAAAGAAAACGGAATACTGATGAAGATGCAGTTTTCGGCATGTTCATTCATACAGCTGTTCAAGAAAAGATGTCACGAAAAGATGTCTCTTTTAGCACTCTTGACATAATTTGTAAATATGTGACCCTGGACCACAAAACCAGTGTGGACCACAAAACCAGAAATTGAGATTTATACATCATCTGAAAGCTGAATAAATATGCTTTCCATTGATGTATGGTTTGTTAGGATCGGACAATATTTGGCCGAGATACAACTATTTGAAAATCTGGAATCTGAGGGTGATGATTTTTGGCATAAAAGAAAAATCAATAATTTTGACTAATACAATGTATTTTTGGCTATTGCTACAAATATACCCCAACGACT
>NW_015647041.1:0-2881 GCF_001515625.1 Sinocyclocheilus rhinocerous
AAAATAATATTTAAAAAAAAATATATATTTTTTTTTAATAGTGCTGGGCAACGATTAAAATTTTTCATCGCGATTAATCACGTGATTTTTCTGTGATTAATCGTGATTAATCGCATTGTTTTACACAAAATTCAATAATGAGTTCAAAAGTGGTGTATTGCGCACTTTTATTTTAAAAGTACTGCTATATGAACAAAAGTGCAATAACATTTGTTTGCAAACACTTTAAATAAATACCTTTTTAGAGCAGTATTACTTTTACATAGTTAGCAGTTAAAATATTTCTTGTAAATCTCAACTTAAACATTAATCAAATTAAATATAAAACCAAAGCTATTTGCCACTGCCAGGGCATTAACGTTTTGTCTAGTTTGTTATAGAAATACAAGTTATGCTCAGAGTCCAGAGCATCGATCATAACGTTATAATAGGCACCTTCCGAGTAGACACCTGCACTCCCTGCACCGCACCCGCGGGACCCACCGCAGCAGAGTGCGGTGCGGGACAACACTTGATGGGCGAGTGCAGGTGCGAGCGGGTAGACACTCGTGTGTGCGCACGGGCTGCGGGAGAATAAAATGATTCAGGAACGCAATGGCCAATAAAAGGTGTTTAAGTTAGAATCCACTCACCGCTCAAAAGTTCTTGCACAGTGCTGAAAATTGCGTGCTTACGAATCCTCTCATTATAGCACACAAAGTGTAGACATTATGGAAGATTCATTGTGCATATATTCACTGTGTTAAAACAGAGCTTTATGAGATCGTGATGAACTGAGATGTCAGATTTTAAGTGATAATAAAGGGAGCGCTGGTCGTATTCTGCCATGCCAAACCATGCACACAACAGCCCATGCTTGCTTTTCTGTTAAAAATAACAGAGAACCGTGGTTTGTGAACGTTGATGCTTAAATAATTTTATAGGGAGCGCCGGGTGTCCTCACGTTTTATCCTACCCATCAGATTGTCCTACCAGGGCTTACTACGCATGCACACATCAATATTGCATCCTTTTTCTCATGCTGAACAACAATATTTAATGTATTTGCATTACTGTAAGGGGTAGGTTTAGGGTTGGGTAGGTGTTGACGTTAATAAACCATAATTTGACACGTAGCATTTTTTGTTGTCGAATTGTACTACCTAATGTTAGTGCTTCAATTGAGCAATGCCGTTCAATAGTAGGCTGGTTTTCAATTAGACTGACCTTTCACAACACCCCTTGAACTTTCTTCTAACTGATTACAGACATCTGATTTTCAACCAATCTTTAATGTTAAGCCATGACCTCCTTTGCTACTGAAATATCTCTCAATTTTTAAAAACTTGCTCCAGGTGAGGCTCAAACTCACAACCTCGGCATTGCTCTGCTGCATACTGCCTTATAAAAACCACAAGCTGACTGATTGCTCCACTGGAGCTGCTGACTGAAAAACATATTACCAAATGCCATGTGAGAAAGCCAAACCGGATTGGTCAATTTTAAGGCCAGACCACTAAGGTTGAATACACAAGCCAGTCCCACTTCATGGAAGATTAGCAAACAAGCTACCTAATGTTAGCACTCAATTGAAGATGGGCATTCAGTAGTAGGCTGGTTTTCAATTAGACTGACCTTTCACAAGACCCCATGAACTTTCTTCTAACTGATTACGGACATCTGATTTTCAACTGATCTTTAATGTTAAGCCATGACCTCCTTTGCTACTGAAATGTCTCTCACTTTTTTAAAACCTTGCTCCAGGTGATGCTCGAACTCACAACCTCGGCATTGCTCTGCTGCGTACTGCCTTATAAGCACCATGCTCTGACTGATTGTGCCACTGAGCAGTTGACACAAATGTATATTACCAAACGCCTTGGTATTTAGTTAGACTGATATTAAAAACAAGCCCGTGACTTTTATTCTAAGTGATAACAGGAACCAAATTTTCAACATATTACTAAACACCATGGTCTTTAGCTACAGTGAACTTTCAAATTAATCCATGAACTTCCCTCTAAATAATTACAGCTAACCAATTTTTTAACTGATTGTTTATGTGAGGCTTTGAACTCCTTTGCTAATGAAATGTCTCTCGCTTTCTCAAAGCTTGCTCCAGGTGAGGATCAAACTCACAACCTCGGCATTGCTCTGCTGTCTACTGACTTACAAGTACCGCGCTGACTGATTGTACCTCAGGAGCTGCTGACAAATTGTGTCATTGGTGCTGCTGAACAACTGCGCCACTGGAGCTGTTGACTCAAATGCATATTACCAAACTCTATGGTCTTTAGTTAGACTGATTTTAAAAACTACACCGTGACTTTTCTTCTAAGTGATAACAGGAATCTAATTTTCATCTGATCATTTATGTTAGGCTTTGAGCTCCATTGCTACTGAAATGTCACTCGCTTTCTAAAACCTTACTCCAGGTGAGGCTTGAACTCACAACCTCAGCATTGCTCTGCTGTGTACTGCCTTATAATTACCACGCACTAACCAATTGCGCCACTGGAGCAGGTGATGCAAATGCATATTACCAAACACCTTGGTCTTTAGTTAGACTGATTTTAAAAACTACAACGTAACCTTTCTTCTAAGTGATAACAGGAATCAAATTTTCAACTGGGCTGCGTTCCAGTCTGTTTTTTTTATGCCCTTCACTCAGAAACTTCCCTCCGTCTCGTTTATTCTGATATACGTCATTGATTACGTTGCATGAGTGCCCACTTCTGGTGGAACCCTTGCAATGGGCTGAATTGGAACGTCCTAAGGCCTTGATCACTTAGAATCAGCTATAGAGTTGGTTTATTGTTTACATTTTTTCCCCTTACGAATTTTTTTGGTGCAGCATACTATGTGTATATAGGTATGCTTGGGCTGTTATAAATAAATAAAT
>NW_015647041.1:8164-16480 GCF_001515625.1 Sinocyclocheilus rhinocerous
TTATAAAAAAATAAAAAAAGAAGATAAATATAGATAAAGCATAATTAAAATAGAATAGAAAGTGCTAGAGTTAGAGGGTCAAATAAAGGTGGAACAGATGTGTTTTTAGTCGTTTCTTGAAGATGGTTAAGGACTCAGCTGCTCGGATTGATTTGGGCAGGTCATTCCACCAGGAGGGAACAGTTAATGAAAAAGTCTGTGAAAGTGATTTTGTGCCTCTTTGAGATGGCACAATAATACGCCGTTCACTTGCAGAACGCAAGCTTCTAGAGGGCACATAACTCTGAAGTAATGAATTTAGGTAAATGGGTGCAGAGCCAGTGGTGGTTTTGTAGGCAAACATTAATGCCTTGAATTTAATGCGAGCAGCTACTGGTAGCCAGTGCAAATTGATGAACAGAGGTGTGACATGCGTTCTTTTCGGTTCATTAAAGATTAATCTTGCAGCGGCATTTTGGATTAATTGTAGAGGTTTGATAGAAGTGGCTGGAAGACCTGCCAAGAGAGCATTGCAATAGTCCAGCCTGGATAGAACAAGAGCTTGAACAAGGAGTTGTGTTGCATGTTCTGAAAGAAAGGGCCTGATCTTCCTAATGTTGTATAAAGCAAATCTGCAGGACCGGGCAGTTTTAGCAATGTGGTCTGAGAAATTCAGCTTATCATCAATCACAACTCCAAGGTTTCTAGCTGTTTTTGAAGGAGTTATGGTTGATGAGCCTAACTGGATGGTGAAATTTTGATAAAGTGATGGGTTTGTTGAAACCACAAGCAGTTCTGTCTTAGCCAGGTTGAGTTGAAGGTGATGGTTCGTCATCCAACAAGAAATGTCTGTTAGACATGCTGAGATGCGAGCAGCTATCGTCGGATCATCAGGATGGAATGAGAGGTAGAGTTGAGTGTCATCAGCATAGCAGTGATATGAAAACCCATGTTTCTGAATGACAGAATCTAGTGATGCCATGTAGACAGAGAAGAGAAGTGGTCGAAGTACTGAGCCCTGAGGCACCCCAGTAGCTAGATGTTGCGACTTGGACACCTCACCTCTCCAAGATACCTTGAAGGACCTATCTGAGAGGTAAGACTCAAACCACTGGCGTGCGGTTCCTGAGATGCCATTTTCCAATAGGGTTGACATGAGAATCTGGTGGTTCACCGTATCAAAAGCAGCAGACAGATCCAGCAAAATAAGTATAGAAGATTTGGAAGCCGCTCTTGCCAGTCTTAGGGCTTCAACAACTGACAGCAAGGCAGTCTCGGTCGAATGTCCACTTCTGAAGTCAGATTGGTTGCTGTCCAGGAGGTTGTTCTGTGTGAGAAAGGCTGAGACTTGGTTGAACACAACTCGCTCAAGTGTTTTTGCAATGACAGGTAGAAGGGAAACCGGTCTGTAGTTCTCTAAAAGAGTTGGGTTAAGAGTGGGTTTCTTAAGAAGTGGGGTTATACGAGCCTGTTTAAATGCTGAGGGAAAAACAGCATTTTATATATATATCAGTGGCGAGCGGTGACTTTTGTGATAAGTGATAAGATCCACCACCCCCCTATCGGTTTTAGGACACTCAAAAGGGATCACAGATGACAAATAAGAAACATTTTCGATTTAAAAGTATGCACATTTCCTACCTTGTTTGTAAATGAAATTCATCTCCAATCCGTCTTCTATAGTTTCAGGTTTATCCATAGTTATTCGAATGCTAGAAAAATATAGCTGGTTTTCCAAGTAAAAACCGCCAAATAACGTTTACACGTAGCTACGTTATTATACGTAATCAGAGGGTGGGGAGATGGGGGGATTCCCCCAGTCTATATGTCTCTCTGCATCAGCTAAATGATTTTTTTATTCCCAGTGAATAGTAGTTAAAACTCCCACGCGGGTGACTACTTCAATAACAGACCATGCAAAATACCCAAAAATATTTAAAATATTGCAAAGTAACGTTGCAACCTTGCAAACAATAATAAAATCAGAGAAGGACTTTAATTGTAAGCGACACGAGCATACGCAAAACAAAGGGAACAATATGATGTTTGTTGTTATTAAAATTTTATATAGCCCACGTTTTTATAAAAAAAAAAATTTATTTACCGCTAGGCAATAAGTTGACAGTAACGTATATCTTCAACATACGTTGTCTATGACCAAAAATGTAAGAAGATATTTTCAGTGGATTTAAAAAATTTGCTTTGCTTGAGAAAACAAAAATATACAGTTACAGTGTTTTTTCTTTTGATTTAGTCGAGTTGGTTTCGTATCAAAAACAATGTGATTTTCGGCAGTCGAGATCTGACAGCAGCAGCACATTTTTCTGCTTGGGCGAGCGCTTCACTGACAGCTTACCTCGCGCATTAAAGGGGTCATATGATGCGATTTCAATTTTTCCTTTCTCTTTGGAGTATTACAAGCTCTTGGTGCATAAAGAAGATCTGTAAAGTTGCAAAGACTAAAGTCTCAAATCCAAAGAGATATTCTTTATAAAGGTTAAGAGTCAACCACGCTTAACTAAAACGGCTCATTCTAACACGCCCCCACATGTCTACATCACAATGTGGGAAGATTTGCATAACACCGCCCAAATGTTCACACAAAGAAAGAAGGCATAACTTTTATTCACGCTGTAGTATTGTTGCCGCCGCTGTCATGTCGTGAAGTCACTGTGTGCTTCGTTGTGAAAGCGAAACTACTTTGTTTGGTCTTCCAAAAAACGACGATATCCGCTTCGTCATGCCTGAAGCTGATCCGTGCTGGTCGCTGAGGAAATACATCAACTTAGTGCTGTGGATCACCCTCAAGGCCGCGGTGTGTGACGCTTTTTCGTTGTGAAAGCGAAACTACTTTGTTTGGCCTTCCAAAAGAGGACGATATTCGCTTCGTCATGCCTGGAGCTGATCTGTGCTGGTCGCTGAGGAAATACATCAACTTCATGCTGTTGATCGCCGGATCGGCTTTCACCGTGGATGAAGCGGAGGCCCGGGGTCGTCACATGTGGTTGCCGCAAGCCCTCCGGACACTCCTTCGTCGAATCCGCCGGCCGCGCCGTTCTCAAGACCGCCCGCCACCGCTCACTCAAGCCTGCCCTGCCGCCGCTCACTCTAGGCCTCCGGCCTCCGCTCACTCTAGCCCGCCGTGTGTGACGCTGTGTGTTTTGTTGTGAAAGCAAAACTACTTTGTTTGGCCTTCCAAAAGAGGACACGACTAGAAATCAGTGGTTAAGTTGTATTTACAACACAGTTCCAGAACAGTTCAACCCAAATATTCAGATGTGTCCAGCGCATTTTATGGAGGACTGTTTCCTGATCCTGGTAGAGTAGACTACAATGCCGACTGTTCTGACTCACAGACTGTAAGTACGTTTTTTATATTTAAAGAATTTGCCACTGACTATTCAAACGCGAGTTTTAAGCAGTGTAGAGTAGCGCTTGTTGTTTGTCATTTCTCCGATCACAAATGCAGACATGGTTTTATGTTTACGCTGCGCGATGCATACACCTTGGTCTTTAGTTAGACTGATTTTAAAAACTACTCCGTGACCTTTCTTCTAAGTGAGAACAGGAAAGTAATTTTCAACTGATTATTTATGTTAAGCTTCAAACTCCATTGCTACTGAAATGTCTCTCGCTTTCTGTCTTATAAGTACCGCGCGCTGACCATTTGCGCCACTGGAGCAGGTGACACAAATAAATATTACGAATTTGTTTGGTGTAGCATTCTATGTGTATATAGGTATGCTTGGGCTGTTATAATTTATTTTTTAAATCATGTATTATACAGTTGTTTGGGGTGGGGATAAACGAAACGCGATCTGCGATGACGTCACAATCGTGTTGCATTTTGGTCTATGGAGTGACATGAAGTGTGCATATGAAGCAGACTCGCTCCCTCGGTCCAACTCGAGGGGGCTGACCGATTGCGCCACTGGAGCTGCTGATTGAGAAGCATATTACCAAATGCCATGTGAGAAAGCCAAACCAGATTGGTCAATTTTAAGGCCAGACCACTAAGGCTGAATACACAAGCAAGTCCCACTTCATGGAAGATTAGCAAACAAGCTACCTAATGTTAGCACCTGAATTGAAGATGGGCATTCAATAGTAGGCTAGTTTTCCATTAGACTGACCTTTCACAACACCCCATGAACTTTTTTCTAACTGATTACGGACATCTGATTTTCAACCAATTTTAATGTTAAGCCATGACCTCCTGTGCTACTGAAATGTCACTCAATTTCTAAAAACTTAACCTAGGTGAGGCTCAAACACACAACCTCGGCATTTCTCTGCTGCGTACAGCCTTATAAGAAACATCAATCATGGCGTGTGAGAAGGTGGGATCTACGGTCAAAGTGATGCAATTACGCGTACATATTAGGTGTTTTCGACTTAAAAGCAGTGCGGCTCAGACCGATCAGTGTTTGACATCAAAGTACCTCGAGAGCGTTTCGAAAGCATAACCATCTGTATGGTACTTTGATGTCATACACCGATTGGTCTGCAAACGCAAACAAAGCCGAAACCTAGATATTTTAGGCAATATAGAAATCCTGGCCAGGACGCGTCCTGGGAAAATGGCACGTATGGTCACCCTATTGTAAGTCATAACAGGAATCTAATTTTGAACTGATCGTTTATGTTACGCTTTGGACTCCATTGCTACTGAAATGTCTCTCACTTTCTAAAACCTTGCTCCAGGTGAGGCTCAAACTCACAACCTCGGCATTGCTCTGCTGCGTACTGCTTTAAAAGTACCGCGCGCTGACAAATTGCGCCACTAGAGCAGGTTACACAAATAAATATTACGAATTTTTTTTTGTGCAGCATTCTATGTGTATATAGGTATGCTTGGGCTGTTATATATATTTGTTTAAATCATGTATTATACAGTTGTTTGGCGTGGGGATAAACGAATCGCGATCTGCAATGACGTCACAATCATGTTGCATTGTGGTCTATGGAGTGACATGAAGTGTGCATATGAAGCAGACTCGCTCCCTCGGTCCAAATCGAGGGGTCGAGGGACTATCCATATAAACTTCCCTCGTTCACTTCACAGAAGTGGAACACAATTAAAAATGGCAGCAGGGATTCCCCCGAGGGAAGTGCTTAGGGAAGTTTGCAAGTGCATATCTAAAAGTGGAGTGGAACGCAGCCCTGATAATTTAAGTTAGGCTTTGAACGCCTTTGCTACTGAAATGTCTCTCACTTTCTAAAACCTTGCTCCAGGTGAGGCTCGAACTCACAACCTCGGCATTGCTCTGCTGCGTACTGCCTTATAAGTACCTCGCGCTGACCGATTGCGCCACTGGAGCTGCTGATTGAGAAGCATATTACCAAATGCCATGTGAGAAAGCCAAACCAGATTGGTCAATTTTAAGGCCAGACCACTAAGGCTGAATACACAAGCAAGTCCCACTTCATGGAAGATTAGCAAACAAGCTACCTAATGTTAGCACCTCAGTTAGGGACTATCCATATAAACTTCCCTCGTTCACTTCACAGAAGTGGAACACAATTAAAAATGGCAGCAGGGATTCCCCCGAGGGAAGTGCTTAGGGAAGTTTGCAAGTGCATATCTAAAAGTGGAGTGGAACGCAGCCCTGATAATTTAAGTTAGGCTTTGAACTCCATTGCTACTGAAATGTCTCTCGCTTTCTAAAACCATGCTCTAGGTGAGGCTTGAAATCACATCCTCAGTATTGCTCTGCTGCTTACTGCCTTATAAGTACCGCACGCTGACCGATTGCGCCACTGGAGCTGTTGGTGCAAACGCATATTACCAAATGTCATGTGAGAAATCCAAACCGTATTGGTCAATTTTAAGGCCAGACCACTGAGGTTGAATACACAAGCCAGTCCCACTTCATGGAAGACTAGCACACAAGCTACCAAATGTTAGCACGTCAATTGAAGATGGGCATTCAATAGTTGGCTGGTTTTCAATTAGACTGACCTTTCACAACACCCAGTGAACTTTCTTCTAACTGATTACGGACATCTGATTTTCAACCACTCTTTAATGTTAAGCCATGACCCCCTTTGCTACTGAAATGTAACTCAATTTCCAAAAACTTAATCCAGGTGAGGCTTGAACTCACAACCTCGGCATTTCTCTGCGGCGTACTGCCTTATAAGAACCCCGAGCTGACTGATTGCGCCACTGGAGCTGCTATCCGATTGCATCACTGGAGCTGTTGACTCAAATGCATATTACCAAACACTATGCTCTTTAGTTAGACTGATTTTAAAAACTACACCATGACTTTTCTTCTAAGTGATAAGAGGAATCTAATTTTCGACTGATCGTTTATCTTAGGCTTTGAACTCCATGGCTACTGAAACGTCTCTCGCTTTCTAAAACCTTGCTCCAGGTGAGGCTCGAACTCACAACCTCACCATTGCTCTGCTTTAGGGTGCGAGTGTGCTCATTATACCACGGTGTCAGACTGTTTTCCTTAATCCTCCTTAAGCGTAAAGGAGCAACTGTATTTAAAATGCTAGAAAAGAGAGAGTCAATAGTTTCTGTTACATCATCAAGTTGTTCTGAGGTTTTGGATATGCTAAGGAATTGGGATAAATCATTGTGGTCTATAGAGTGACCTGAAGTGTGCATATGAAGCAGACTCGCTCCCTCGGTCCAATTCGAGGGGTCGAGGGACTATCCATTTAAACTTCCCTCGTTCACTTCATGAAGTGGAACACAATTAAAAATGGCAGCAGGGATTCCCCCGAGAGAAGTGTTTAGGGAAGTTTGCGAGTGCGTGTCTAAAACAGGTGGTGCAATCGGTCAGTGCGCGGTTCTTATAAAGCAGTACACAGCAGAGCAATGCCGAGGTTATGAGTTCAAGCCTCACCTGGAGCATGGTTCTAGAAAGCGAGAGACATTTCAATAGCCATGGAGTTCAAAGTCTAAGATAAATGATCAGTTGAAAAGTAGATTCCTCTTATCACTTAGAAGAAAAGTCATGGTGTAGTTTGTAAAATCAGTCTAACTAAAGAGCATAGTGTTTGGTAATATGTATTTGAGTCAACAGCTCCAGTGATGCAATCAGATAGCACCTCCAGTGGCGCAATCAGTCTGCTCGTGGTTCTTATAAGGCAGTACGCAGCAGAGAAATGCTGAGGTTGTGAGTTCAAGTCTCACCTGGATTAAGTTTTTGGAAATTGAGTTACATTTCAGTAGCAAAGGGGGTCATGGCTTAACATTAAAGATTGGTTGAAAATCAGATGTCCGTAATCAGTTAGAAGAAAGTTCACGGGGTGTTGTGAAAGGTCAGTCTGGCCAGTGGTCTGGCCTTAAAATTTACTAATCCTGGATATGCTAAGGAATTGGGATAAATCATTGTGGTCTATAGAGTGACCTGAAGTGTGCATATGAAGCAGACTCGCTCCCTCGGTCCAAATCGAGGGGTTGAGGGACTATCCATTTAAACTTACCTCCTTCACTTCACGAAGTGGAACACAATTAAAAATGGCAGCAGGGATTCCCCCGAGAGAAGTGTTTAGGGAAGTTTGCGAGTGCGTGTCTAAAAGGGGAGTGGAACGCAGCTCTGATAATTTAAGTTAGGCTTTGAACTCCATTGCTACTGAAATGTCTCTCGTTTTCTAAAACCATGCTCCAGGTGAGGCTTGAACTCATTACCTCAGCATTGCTCTGCTGAATACTACCTTATTATAACTGCGCTCACCGATTGCACCACTGGAGCTGCTGACCAGCTGCACCACTAGAGCTGTTGACTGAAATGCATATTACCAAACACTATGGTCTTTAGTTAGACTGATATTAAAAGCTACACCGTGACCTTTCTTCTAAGTGATAACAGGAATCTAATTTTCATCTGATCTTTTATGTTAGGCTTTGAACTCCATTGCTACTGAAATTTCTCTCACTTTTTAAAACCTTGCTCCAGGTGAGGTTTGAACGCACAACCTTGACATTGCTCTGCTGCATACTGCTTTATAAGTATCACTCGCTGACCAATTGCGCCACTGGAGTTGCTGTTTGAAAAGCATATTACCAAATGCCATGTGAGAAAGCCAAACCAGATTGGTCAATTTTAAGGCCAGACCACTAAGGCTGAATACACAAGCAAGTCCCACTTCATGGAAGATTAGCAAACAAGCTACCTAATGTTAGCACCTCAATTGAAGATGGGCATTCAATAGTAGGCTGGTTTTCCATTAGACTGACCTTTCACAACACCCCATGAACTTTTTTCTAACTGATTACGGACATCTGATTTTCAACTATAAGAACCCCAATAGCACCACTGGAGCTGTTGACTGAAATGCATATTACCAAACACTATGGTCTTTAGGGTCTTTAGT
>NW_015647041.1:19020-19544 GCF_001515625.1 Sinocyclocheilus rhinocerous
AAATCCACGGCTACTGAAACGTTTCTCGCTTTCTAAAACCTTGCTCCAGGTGAGGCTCGAACTCACAACCTCGGCATTGCTCTGCTGCGTACTGTCTTATAAATAAAGCGCTGACCAATTGCGCCACTGGAGCAGGCGACACAAACAAATAATACGAATTTGTTTGGTGCAGCATTCAATGTGTATATAGGTATGCTTGGGCTGTTATAATTTTTTTTTAAATCATGTGTTTGTAGAGTTGTTTGGGGTGGGGATAAACGAAACGCGATCTGCGATGACGTCACAATCGTGTTGCATTGTCAAGTCAAGTCAAGTCACCTTTATTTATATAGCGCTTTTAACAATACAGATTGTGGTCTTTAGTTAGACTGGTTTTAAAAACTACACCGTGACCTTTCTTCTAAGTAATAACAGGAAGCTAATTTTCAAACGATCGTTTATCTTAGGCTTTGAACAGCATGGCTACTGAACCATCTCTTGCTTTCTAAAACCTTGCTCCAGGTGAGGCTCGAACTCACAACCTC
>NW_015647041.1:19820-21803 GCF_001515625.1 Sinocyclocheilus rhinocerous
GATAATTTAAGTTAGGCTTTGAACTCCATTGCTACTGAAATGTCTCTCGTTTTCTAAAGCCATGCTCCAGGTGAGGCTTGAACTCATTACCTCAGCATTGCTCTGCTGCATACTGCCTTATAAGAACCGCACGCTGACCGATTGCACCACTGGAGCTGCTGACCAGCTGCACCACTAGACCTGTTGACTCAAATGCATATTATCAAACACAATGGTCTTTAGTTAGACTGATATTAAAAGCTACACCGCGACCTTTCTTCTATGTGATAACAGGAATCTAATTTTCAACTGATCGTTTATCTTAGGCTTTGAACTCCATGGCTACTGAAACGTCTCTCGCTTTCTAAAACCTTGCTCCAGGTGAGGTTTGAACTCACAACTTCAGCATTGCTCTGCTGCGTACTGTTTTATAAGTACCGCGCGCTGACCAATTGCGCCACTGGAGCAGGTGACACAAATGAATATTACGAATTTGTTTGGTGCAGCATTCTATGTGTAAATAGGTATGCTTGGGCTGTTATAATTTTTTTTTTTAAATCATGTATCTTCTGCGTACTGCCTTATAAGAACCGCTCGCTGACCGATTGCGCCACTGGAGCTGATGTTTTAAAAGCATATTACCAAATGCCATGTGAGACAGCCAAACCAGATTGGTCAATTTTAAGGACAGAACACTAAGGCTGAATACACAAGCAAGTCCCACTTCATGGAAGATTAGCTAACAAGCTACCTAATGTTAGCACCTCAATTGAAGATGGGCATTCAATAGTAGGCTGGTTTTCCATTAGACTGACCTTTCACAACACCCCATTAACTTTTTTCTAACTGATTACAGACATCTGATTTTCAACCAATCTTTAATGTTAAGCCATGACCTCCTGTGCTACTGAAATGTCACTCAATTTCTAAAAACTTAACCTAGGTGAGGCTCAAACACGCAACCTCGGCATTTCTCTGCTGCGCACAACTTAATATGAACTGCGCGCTGACCGATTGCACCACTGCAGCTGTTGACTGAAATGTATATTACCAAACACTATTGTCTTTAGTTAGACTGGTTTTAAAAACTACACCGTGACCTTTCTTCTAAGTAATAACAGGAATCTAATTTTCAACTGATCGTTTATCTTAGGCTTTGAACTCCATGACTACTGAACCGTCTCTCGCTTTCTAAAACATTGCTCCAGGTGAGGCTCGAACTCACAACCTCGGCATTGCTCTGCTGCGTACTGTCTTATAAGTACCGCGCGCTGACCAATTGCGCCACTGGAGCAGGTGCCACAAATAGATATTACGAATTTGCTTGGTGCAGCATTCTATGTGTATATAGTTATGCTTGGGCTGTTATAATTTTTTTTTTAAGTCATGTATTATAGAGTTGTTTGGGGTGGGGATAAACGAAACGCGATCTACGATGATGTCACAATCGTGTTGCATTGTGTTCTATGGAGTGACCTGAAGTGTGCATGTGAAGCAGACTCCCTCCCTCGGTCCAAATCGAGGGGTCGAGGTTCTATCTATATAAACTTCCCTCGTTCACTTCACGATGTGGAACACAATTAAAAATGGCAGCAGGGATTCCCCCGAGGGTAGTGCTTAGGGAAGTTCGCGAATGCGTGTCTAAAAGTGGAGTAGAACGCAGCCCTGATAATTTAAGTTAGGCTTTGAACTCCATTGCTACTGAAATGTCTCTTGTTTTCTAAAGCCATGCTCCAGGTGAGGCTTGAACTCATTACCTCAGCATTGCTCTGCTGCGTACTGCCTTATAAGAACCACACACTGACCGATTGCACCACTGGAGATGCTGACCAACTGCACCACTAGAGCTGTTGACTCAAATGCATATTATCAAACACTATGGTCTTTAGTTAGACTGATATTAAAAGCTACACTGCGACCTTTCTTCTAAGTGATAACAGGAATCTAATTTTCATCTGATCATTTATGTTAGGCTTTGAACTCCATTGCTACTGAAATGTCTCT
>NW_015647041.1:22951-39212 GCF_001515625.1 Sinocyclocheilus rhinocerous
TTGCATTGTGGTCTATGGAGTGACCTGAAGTGTGCATATGAAGCAGACTCGCTCCCTCGGTCCAAATCGAGGGGTCGAGGGACTATCCATTTAAACTTCCCTCGTTCACTTCACGAAGTGGAACACAATTAAAAATGGCAGCAGGGATTCCCCCGAGAGAAGTGTTTAGGGAAGTTTGCGAGTGCGTGTCTAAAAGTGGAGTAGAACGCAGCCCTGATTATTTAAGTTAGGCTTTGAACTCCATTGCTACTGAAATGTCTCTTGTTTTCTAAAGCCATGCTCCAGGTGAGGCTTGAACTCATTACCTCAGCATTGCTCTGCTGCGTGCTGCCTTATAAGAACCGCACGCTGACCGATTGCACCACTGGAGATGCTGATTCAAATGCATATTATCAAACACAATGGTCTTTAGTTAGACTGCTATTAAAAGCTACACCGCGACCTTTCTTCTAAGTGATAACAGGAATCTAATTTTCAACTGATCGTTTATCTTAGGCTTTAACTCCATGGCTACTGAACCGTCTCTCGCTTTCTAAAACCTTGCTCCAGGTGAGGCTCGAACTCACAACCTCGGCATTGCTCTGCTGCGTACTGTCTTATAAATAAAGCGCTGACCAATTGCGCCACTGGAGCAGGTGACACAAATAAATATTACGAATTTGTTTGGTGCAGCATTCTATGTGTATATAGGTATGCTTGGGCTGTTATAATTTTTTTTTTAAATCATGTGTTTGTAGAGTTGTTTGGGGTGGGGATAAACGAAACGCGATCTACGATGATGTCACAATCGTGTTGCATTGTGTTCTATGGAGTGACCTGAAGTGTGCATGTGAAGCAGACTCCCTCCCTCGGTCCAAATCGAGGGGTCGAGGTTCTATCTATATAAACTTCCCTCGTTCACTTCACGATGTGGAACACAATTAAAAATGGCAGCAGGGATTCCCCCGAGGGAAGTGCTTAGGGAAGTTTGCAAGTGCATATCTAAAAGTGGAGTGGAACGCAGCCCTGATAATTTAAGTTAGGCTTTGAACTCCATTGCTACTGAAATGTCTCTTGTTTTCTAAAGCCATGCTCCAGGTGAGGCTTGAACTCATTACCTCAGCATTGCTCTGCTGCGTACTGCCTTATAAGAACCACACACTGACCGATTGCACCACTGGAGATGCTGACCAACTGCACCACTGGAGATGCTGACCAACTGCACCACTAGAGCTGTTGACTCAAATGCATATTATCAAACACTTTGGTCTTTAGTTAGACTGATATTAAAAGCTACACCGCGACCTTTCTTCTAAGTGATAACAGGAATCTAATTTTCAACTGATCGTTTATCTTAGGCTTTGAAATCCAAGGCTACTGAAACGTTTCTCGCTTTCTAAAACCTTGCTCCAGGTGAGGCTCGAACTCACAACCTCGGCATTGCTCTGCTGCGTACTGCCATATAAGTACCACGCGCTGACCGGTTGCGCCACTGGAGCGGTTGATTGAAAAGCATATTACCAAATGCCATGTGAGAAAGCCAAACCAGATTGGTCAATTTTAAGGCCAGACCACTAAGGCTGAATACACAAGCAAGTCCCACTTCATGGAAGATTAGCAAACAAGCTACCTAATGTTAGCACCTCAGTTGAAGATGGGCATTCAATAGAAGGCTGGTTTTCCATTAACAGGAATCTAATTTTCATCTGATCATTTATGTTAGGCTTTGAACTCCATTGCTACTGAAATGTCTCTCGCTTTCTAAAACCTTGCTCCAGGTGAGGTTCGAACTCACAACCTCGGCATTGCTCTGCTGCGTACTGCCTTAAAAGTACCGCGCGCTGACCGGTTGCACCTCTGGAGCGGCTGATTGCAAAGCATATTACCAAATGCCATGTGAGAAAGCCAAACCAGATTGGTCAATTTTAAGGCCAGACCACTAAGGCTGAATACACAAGCAAGTCCCACTTCATGGAAGATTAGCAAACAAGCTACCTAATGTTAGCACCTCAGTTGAAGATGGGCATTCAATAGTAGGCTGGTTTTCCATTAGACTGACCTTTCACAACACCCCATTAAATTTTTCTAACTGATTACGGACATCTGATTTTCAACCAATCTTTAATGTTAAGCCATGACCTCCTGTGCTACTGAAATGTCACTCAATTTCTAAAAACTAAACCTAGGTGAGGCTCAAACACACAACCTCTGCATTTCTCTGCTGCGCACAACCTTATAAGAACCGCACGCTGACCGATTGCACCACTGGAGCTGTTGACTGAAATGCATATTACCAAACACTATGGTCTTTAGTTAGACTGGTTTTAAAAACTACACCGTGACCTTTCTTCTAAGTAATAACAGGAATCTAATTTTCAACTGATCGTTTATCTTAGGCTTTGAACTCCATGGCTACTGAACCGTCTCTCGCTTTCTAAAACCTTGCTCCATGTGAGGCTCGAACTCACAACCTCGGCATTGCTCTGCTGCGTATTGTCTTATAAGCACCGCGCACTGACCAATTGCACCACTGGAGCAGGTGACACCAAAAAATATTACTAATTTGTGTGGTGCAGCATTCTATGTATATATAGGTATGCTTGGGCTGTTATAATTGTTTCTGGTAACACTTTATTTCGATACTCCACTTTAGACATTCTATTAACAGCAAGTAACTTTGCAACTACATGTCAACTAGCAGTTAGTAGAGTATTAGTAGACTGTCTGCTTAATATCTTCTAACACTTTCTTTGTCCACTTATTCTACTAACCCTAAACCTACCCTAACAGTCTACTCTGAGAGTTAGTAGACATGTAGTTGCAAATTAATGAGAATTAGTTGACATGTAGTTACAAAGTTACTTATAATTAATACAATGTCTAAAGTGGACTATCGAAATAAAGTGTAACCGAATGTTTATCTATCTCCAGCCAGGTGTGACCCTGGATCACAGAACCTAACAAACCAAAAGTTATTTTTGGGGTGGGGATAAACGAAACGCGATCTGCGATGACGTCACAATCATGATGCATTGTGGTCTATGGAGTGACCTGAAGTGTGCATATGAAGCAGATTCGCTCCCTCGGTCCAAATCGAGGGGTCGAGGGACTATACATTTAAACTTCACTCGTTCACTTCACGAAGTGGAACACAATTAAAAATGGCAGCAGGGATTCCCCCAAGAGAAGTGTTTAGGGAAGTTTGCGAGTGCGTGTGTAAAAGTGGAGTAGTACGCAGCCCTGATAATTTAAGTTAGCCTTTGAACTCCATTGCTACTGAAATGTCTCTCGTTTTCTAAAGCCATGCGCCAGGTGAGTATTGAACTCATTACCTCAGCATTGATCTGCAGCGTACTGCCTTATAAGAACCGCACGCTGATCGATTGCACCACTGGAGCTGGTGACCAACTGCACCACTAGAGCTGTTGACTCAAATGCATATTATCAAACACAATGGTCTTTAGTTAGACTGATATTAAAAGCTACACTGCGACCTTTCTTCTAAGTGATAACAGGAATCTAATTTTCAACTGATCGTTTATCTTAGGCTTTGAAATCCAAGGCTACTGAACCGTCTCTCGTTTTCTAAAGCCATGCTCCAGGTGAGGCTTGAACTCATTACCTCAGCATTGCTCTGCTGCATACTGCCTTATAAGAACCGCACGCTGACCGATTGCACCACTGGAGCTGCTGACCAGCTGCACCACTAGACCTGTTGACTCAAATGCATATTATCAAACACAATGGTCTTTAGTTAGACTGATATTAAAAGCTACACTGCGACCTTTCTTCTAAGTGATAACAGGAATCTAATTTTCAACTGATCGTTTATCTTAGGCTTTGAAATCCAAGGCTACTGAAACGTTTCTCGCTTTCTAAAACCTTGCTCCAGGTGAGGCTCGAACTCACAACCTCGGCATTGCTCTGCTGCGTACTGTCTTAAAAATACAGCGCGCTGACCAATTGCGCCACTGGAGCAGGTGACATAAACGAGTATTACGAATTTGTTTGGTGCAGCATTCTATGTGTATATAGGTATGCTTGGGCTGTTATAATTTTTTTTTTTTTAATCATGTATTATAGAGTTGTATGGGGTGGGGATAAACGAAACGCGATCTGCGATGACGTCACAATCATGATGCATTGTGGTCTATGGAGTGACCCGAAGTGTGCATATGAAGCAGACTCGCTCCCTCGGTCCAAATCGATGGGTCGAGGGACTATCCATTTAAACTTACCTCGTTCACTTCACCAAGTGGAACACAATTAAAAATGGCAGCAGGGATTCCCCTGAGAGAAGTGTTTAGGGAAGTTTGCGAGTGCGTATCTAAAAGTGGAGTGGAACGCAGCCCTGATAATTTAAGTTAGGCTTTGAACTCCATTCTTCACGAAGTGGAACACAATTAAAAATGGCAGCAGGGATTCCCCCGAGAGAAGTGTTTAGGGAAGTTTGCGAGTACGTGTCTAAAAGTGGAGTGGAACGCAGCCCTGATAATTTAAGTTGGGCTTTGAACTCCATTGCTAGTTAAATGTCTCTCGTTTTCTAAAACCATGCCCCAGGTCAGGCTTGAACTCATTACCTCAGCATTGTTCTGCTGCATACTGCCTTATAAGAACCAGGAGCTGACTGATTGCGCCACTGGAGCTGCTATCCGTTTGCACCACTGGAGCTGTTGACTCAAATGCATATTACCAAACACTATGCTCTTTAGTTAGACTGATTTTAAAATCTACACCATGACTTTTCTTCTAAGTGATAAGCGGAATCTAATTTTCAACTGATCGTTTATCTTAGGCTTTGAACTCCATTGCTACTGAAATGTCTCTCGTTTTCAAAATCCATGCTCCAGGTGAGGCTTGAACTCATGACCTCAGCATTGCTCTGCTGCGTACTGCCTTATAAGAACCGCGCGCTGACCAACTGCACCACTAGAGCTGTTGACTCAAATGCATATTACCAAACACTATGGTCTTTAGTTAGACAGATATTAAACGCTACACCGCGACCTTTCTTCTATGTGATAACAGGAATCTAATTTTCATCTGATCATTTATGTTAGGCTTTGAACTCCATTGCTACTTAAATGTCTCTCACTTTCTAAAAACGTAATGTAGGTGAGGCTCAAACACACAAACTTGGCATTTCTCTGCTGCGTACAGCCTTATAAGAACCGCGCACTATCCGATTGCATCACTGGAGCTGTTGACTCAAAGGCATATTACCAAACACTATGCTCTTTAGTTAGACTGGTTTTAAAAACTACACCGTGACCTTTCTTCTAAGTAATAACAGGAATCTAATTTCGAACTGATCGTTTATTTTACGCTTTGGACTCCATTGCTACTGAAATATGTCTCAGTTTCTAAAACCTTGCTCCAAGTGAAGCTCTAACTCACAACCTCTGCATTACTCTGCTGCGTACTGCTTTAAAAGTACCGCGCGATGACTGATTGCACCACTGAGCAGTTGACCAACGTAAATATTACCAAACACTTTGGTCTTTAGTTGGACTAATTTTAAAAACAAACCCAAGACTTTTATTCTAAGTGATAACAGGAACCATATTTTCAACATTTTGCCAAACACCATGGTCTTTAGTCACACTGATCTTTCAAATTAATCCATGAACTTCCCTCTAACTGATTTTCAGCTGATCGTTTATGTTAGGTTTTAAACTCCTGTGCTACTGAAATGTCTCTTGCTTTCTTAAACCTTGCTCCAGCTAAGGATCAAACTCAGAAGCTCGGCATTGTTCTGCTGCGTACTGTCTTACAAGTACCGAGCTGACCTATTGCGCCACTGGAGCTGTTGACTCAAATGCATATTACCAAACACTATGCTCTGTAGTTAGACTGATTTTAAAAACTGCACCATGACTTTTCTTCTAAGTGATAAGAGGAATCTAATTTTCAACTGATCGTTTATCTTAGGTTTTGAACTCCATGGCTACTGAAATGTCTCTCGCTTTCTAAAACCTTGCTTCAGGTGAGGCTCGAACTCACAACCTCGGCATTGCTCTGTTGCGTACTGTCTTATAAGTACCGCACACTGACCATTTGCGCCACTGGAGCAGGAGACACAAATCAGCATTACGAATTTGTTTGGTGCAGCATTCTATGTGTATATAGGTATGCTTGGGCTGTTATTCTTTTTTTTTTAAATCATGTATTATAGAGTTGTTTGGGGTGGGGATAAATGAAACGCGATCTGCGATGACGTCACAATCGCGTTGCATTGTGGTCTATGGAGTGACCTGAAGTGTGCATGTGAAGCAGACTCGCTCCCTCGGTCCAAATCGAGGGGTCGAGGGTCTATCCATATAAAGGCATATTACCAAATGCCATGTGAGAAAGACAAACCAGATTGGTCAATTTTAAGGCCAGACCACTAAGGCTGAATACACAAGCAAGTCTCACTTCTTGGATGATTAGCAAACAAGCTACCTAATGTTAGCACCTCAACTGAAGACGGGCGTTCAATAGTAGGCTGGTTTTCCATTAGACTGACCTTTCACAACACCCCATGAACTTTTTTCTAACTGATTACGGACATCTGATTTTCAACCAATCTTTAATGTTAAGCCATGACCTCCTGTGCTACTGAAATGTCACTCAATTTCTAAAAACTTAATCTAGGTGAGGCTCAAACACACAACCTCGGCATTTCTCTGCTGCATACAGCCTTATAAGAACCGCGTGCTGACCAAATGCACCACTGGAGCTGTTGACTAAAACGCATATTACCAAACACTATGGTCTTTAGTTAGACTGGTTTTAAAAACTACACCGTGACCTTTCTTCTATGTAATAACAGGAATCTAATTTTGAACTGATCGTTTATGTTACGCTTTGGACTCCATTTCTACTGAAATGTCTCTCACTTTCTAAAACCTTGCTCCAGGTGAGGCTCAAACTCACAACCTCGGCATTGCTCTGCTGCGTACTGCTTTAAAAGTACTGCATGCTGACCAATTGCGCCACTGGAGCAGGTGACACAAATAAATATTACGAATTTGTTTGGTGCAGCATTCTATGTGTATATAGGTATGCTTGGGCTGTTATAATTTTTTTTTAAATCATGTGTTTGTAGAGTTGTTTGGGGTGGGGATAAACGAAACGCGATCTGCGATGACGTCACAATCGTGTTGCATTGTGGTCTATGTAATTTAAGTTAGGTTTTGAACTCCATTGCTTCTGCAATGTCTCTCGTTTTCTAAAACAATGCTCCAGGTGAGGCTTGAACTCATAACCTCGGCATTGTTCTGCTGCGTACTGCCTTATAAGAACTGCACGCTGACCGATTGCGCCACTGGAGCTGTCGATGAAAATATATATTACCACACACCTTGGTCTTTAGTTAGACTGATTTTAAAAACTACACCGTGACCTTTCTTCTAAGTGTTAACAGGAATCTAATTTTCAACTGATCATTTACATTAGGCTTTGAACTCTATTGCTACTGAAATGTCTCTCTCTTTCTAAAACCATGCTCCAGATGTGTCATGAGGACATGAGAATTTTAAGCAGGGGGAGAGTGTAACCCTGGGTAAACTTGGGTTAATTAAGCCTTTACATTATTTCTAGTGTGATTAATCCCTGTGTATTTTGATTGTAAACGTTCACGTTTAAGTTCGTTACTGTGTTTATTTTTAAGAGTATTCACCTATATTTATAACCTTCAGTATGCAAATATGGGTAAGCAAAAGAATTCGTTCTGATTGGCTTGTAAATGTAATGGTCGAACCCCTTAACTGGTTGGTGCATTCTGATTGGTTGGTTAAGATTCTTTTTAATGACGAGTTCACACTGCACGATTTTCAAAGTCGTCGGGTCACCGTGGTTTTCACACTGCACGACTATCTGAGGTAGCAGTCAGTCGCTGCTGTGTTCACATTGCACGATGGATCGGCGACAGGAGGTTACACACTGCATGACTTTACAATAGGAAGAATTGCCGACAACTCTGTCTGGTCCGCAAACTACGTTTCACAACAAAACACACGCGAGAAGTGATAAGGAAATAACGCGAGAACCCGCGTGCGTCAGACCGGAGTTCTCGAGCAAGACTGGAATTATAATATATATATAGCCCGCATACTGTCTGTGAGCTGATTTCCAGCTACAAGGAGAAAAAGAAAAACAGATTATGCAGGAGGGAGATGCAAGGAACAGGGATTGGGTGTTCTGCAAAGAGAGTTGGAGGTAAATAATTTTGCAGTAACTGTTATGCTGATGTTGTGGCTGGTCAAGCAAATGTTTGTGCTTGTTTCTGTATGATATAATTGTTCATATATATATATTAAAATACTGATATTCTGGTCTATAACTCCTCCCCGAACTTCCCTCTGCCCTGTATCTTGGTCTCTCATTGGCTGTAGGTCATCGCCGATGTAGTTTTCAGTCAGAAATCATTGCACACAGCGTGATTGTGAATCGCCGACAGCTCCAGATATTTACCATGCCAAATATTTTGCGGGCGTCGGCGACGTGTCGGCGATTCCCTCAGATCGCGTCTTTGATAATTCACACTGCGTGATTGTCACTCGCGTGAACGAGCACCGATTTGCCTCCGATTTCGGGCATTTGTCAGCGATTTCGCAAAACCTGTCGGCGAGTGAAAAATCGGGCTAAAATCGTGCAGTGTGAACTCGGCATAAGGGAAGAACCGTTGAATAACAGAAAAAGAGAGAGAGAGAGAAGACTCGAGTTTTGTTTGATCCGCGATTGTTACAGTGTCTTAAACTTGCTATTTTGTTATAAAGTAGGTGTTTTCAGCAAGAATTCATCTGTCACTGTTTTGACAGCATTTCTGGTGTAGTTCGCTGTCTAATTTGAGTATTTCAAGCAAGTTTTATAGAATAAGTGTCTCACACGCGGCATTGTTTACATTCGGACGGGAAGCCGGTTGTTACAAGTGTCTGTGTACTGATCGTCGAGAGAGACGGTGAGCGTGTTAAGGACATCGCTGAACGACAGACTACAAGAGCGCTGATCGTCGTGTGTTACAAGTTTCTCCGACATCGATAGAGAAGTGTCGCAACCCCAGATAGCGCTCTGATTTCCAGAGAGAATTGAGATTTCCTCTGGCATTGCTGGATACAGCGCATCGAGGGAGAGTTCACGATCGCCATCGGAGCAAGAGGGCTTGAGCGAAGTGATCTTCACGCTCGACCGCTTGTCATTCACTTGCATTGAGGTACTCTGCATTGTTTTATTTTGCTCGGTTATGCCGAGTTCACACTGCACGATTTTCAAACTCGTCGGATCGCCGTTGTTTTCACACTGCGTGACTATCTGGGGTAGCATTCAGTCAAGCAAATGTTTGTGCTTGTTTCTGTATGATATAATTGTTCATATATCTATTAAAATACTGATATTCTGGTCTATAACTCCTCCCCGAACTTCCCTCTGCCCTGTATCTTGGTCTCTCATTGGCTGTAGGTCATCTCCGATGTAATTTTCAGTCAGAACTCATTTCACACAGCGTGATTGAGAGTTTGATAGTGATAGTCTCTCTAATTTTGAATGTTTTCTGAGTGGTGGTGCTAGTGAAAGAATCCGTTTTAATTGCATTTTCACAAGCTGAACAAATCCTGCATGGGAAGAAGCCAGACACAGCATGATTGTGAATCGCCGACAGCTCCAGATATTTTGCATGCCAAATATTTTGCGGGCGTCGGCGACGTGTCCGCGATTCCCTCAGATCGCGTCTTTGATAGTTCACACTGTGTGATTGTCACTCGCGTGAACAAGCACCGATTTGCCTCCGATTTCGAGCATTTGTTGGCGATTTCGCAAAACCTGTTGGCGAGTGAAAAATCGGGCTAATATCGTGCAGTGTGAACTCGGCATTAGAGTAAAGCGGCCAGTTTTGTGCTTCAATCGGCCACAACGCACCCTAGCAACCATCCAGGCTTGCAAAGGTGGGGGTTGATGAATGCGTGTGTGTGTGGGCCCTCATATATGCTGTTTATTTTTATTTGATATTTAAATGCCAGTTACGGTTATTGTTATTGTCCCAGTTGCTCTTACAGCAAGCTGTATATAGTCAGAGGGTCGTCTGCAGATGCTGAGATATATTGGAGATAATTCACTCGGAGTCAATTTTAAGTGAGCAGTTTCCTTTATTGAAGTGTTGTCATTGATACATTGGATACTGATACTGTATATAGTCTATTTTGTTACCTTTTTACACACTGTCTATTTATTTATCTATTTATTATATTTTTTCTATTTATTGACTTATGTATTTATTGAGATTTGACTATTTATTTATTCACTTATTTATTTTGATAATAAAATATTATAGTTTTTATACTTTATACCCATACTTACCTGGTGTATTTACCTGGATTCACCATACTTACCTGTAGGCTTAGCTTGTAAATAGTAGTAATATCAGAGGTGTGTAATAGTTTATATAACTAGTTGAGAGACATATCACCAGAACCCGGTGCTCCACCCTAACAGAACTTGAGAGCCGTAACTCTCGAGAGGGCAGGGGGCGCTACACTTGTATGGGTGCAAAAGTCTTAACATAAGGAATTGGACTTCAGAGTGTAAAAAGAAGCAACCTTTTGATAAAGCGTTAGACCGGCACCTGTAAAAAGGAGCGTCGTTCAGGTGAGGCATTAAACTGGCCTCCTGACATTAATTAATTCCCCACCTTAATCATGAATTTGACCTTGTTGTTTGATCGGATTTTTTCTTCGGGAAACGGCCAGACTAGAATAGCAACACAGTAGTAAACAATAAACAATATGGCAAGACAAAAATTAAATAATTAAACCAAAGTTTGACCAATTAGAGTAACGTGAGGCTAAAACATGTAAATATAATATCTGGATCACTGTCAGGTGAGCCGTCAGATGCTGAGCTGACCCAGGACGCATAACGTACCATCAGACTCTCCATCACTCATACCTACCTTCCATAAATTGCTTTTTTTTTTGTCATTTTGACTTTATTTATGAAACTAATAACCACTAAATCAGTGAGTGAAAGGCGTTGCCCAGAAATGTACAATGTTAAAACATAAGCGGCAAGAAAATGACAGCGCGAAAATACATGCATTATATAGCGGGTAAATTCCACTGGCGCTTATAGGTATAAATGCCCCGTTTTTTGATCTGGTTTTATCTAAATAATTTTTTAACAACATTGGATTGTAAATTACATAATTTTAGTAAAAGTCAGTGACTGGGAGACTTGAATGTTTTATTTTAAATCTTTTATGTACATTTGAAAAACAGCCACGGGTAAAATTTACCCCGTTGCGGTTCTAGTGTTAAGCGGGTAGCGCATCCTGATGGCAGTACTGAGCTTGTCAGGATGCACTACCCCTCTATTAGGGCAGCTCTATTAAGACACCAACTACGAATGCAGCTGCTGTCTGGTCCCTCACTAAAGCTAAGCAGGCCAGAGCCTGGTCAGTGCACTGGTGGCAGACCGTTTGTGAAAATGTAGTTTGCTGCTGCAGCTACTTTTAGTCCGGCAAGCAGGGGGTGATCATTCGCTGGCTTGAATGAGTGCAAAAGTCCTAGTATAATGATGCAGACTTTAGACTGTGAAAAGGAGCATCCTTCAGATGAGGCATTAAATTGGTCTCCTGACATTCTGCCGTCATCAATTCCCCAACTCAAATTACGAATTCGGCTTTGTTTTCTTTTTGAAGCTGGTAGCACATTCTGATGGCTGGATGGCCGCTGTGAAAAAAAAAAAAACTAACTTGCTGCTGGAGTTAGTTTTAGTCCGGCCAGCATGGGGGTGCTCATTCCCTGACTTGTATGGGTGCAAAAGTCTTAGCATAAGGAATCGGACTTCAGAGTGTAAAAAGAAGCAACCTTTTGATAAAGCATTAAGACAGGCACCTGTAAAAAGGAGCGTCGTTCAGGTGAGGCATTAAACTGGCCTCCTGATATTGTGTTGTCATTAATTCCCCACCTTAATCATGAATTTGACCTTATTGTTTAAGCTGGTAGCATATCCTGATGGCCATATTGAGCTTGTCAGGCTGCGTTACCTCTCTATTAGAGCAGCTCTATTAAGGTGCTGGCTACGAATGCAGCTGCTGCATGCAGCAGGCAGAGTCTGGTCCCTCACTAAAGCTAAGCAGGCCAGAGCCTGGACAGTGCACTGGTGGGAGACCCTTTGTGAAAATGTAGATTGCTGCTGCAGCTACTTTTAGTCCGGCCAGCAGGGGTGATCATTCGCTGGCTTGAATGGGTGCAAAAGTCCTAGTATAATGACGCGGACTTTAGACTGTGAAAAGGAGCATCCTTCAGATGAGGCATTAAACTGGCCTTCTGACATTCTGTCATCATCAGTTCCCCAAGTCAAAATTACGAATTTGGCTTAGTTTTCTTTTTGAATCTGGTAGCACATTCTGATGGCTGGTAGGCCGCTGTGAAAAAAGAAAAGAAAAAGAAAAAACCTAGCTTAAGCGGGTAGCGCATCCTGATGGCCGTATTGAGCTTGTCAGGATGCCCTACCCCTCTATTAGAGCAGCTCTGAGACAGGAAAAAACTTGTACGCCTTAAGAGTTTTTTTCGGTCGGAAAAAAAGGTTCTTCAATCTTCTTAAAACTCTGGATTCTGATAGAGGGCACTGAGACTAAGACATGAACGCAATTTTGGAGACTCTAGAGCCTTCCATGGGTGAGATATGGATCTTTAGAACACTATTGAACCATTAAAAAACATTAAGATGATAAATGGAGTCCTACCCATTATGTCCAGGATCTCCTGGTCGATGATCTCCAGGAGGGGTCACCAGCTGAGGTAGTGGGTCCATCACCAGGAGGGGTGGGGCCACCACCTGTGTTGTTGAGGCCCACACTTGGGGGTTTGGGCCAACAGCTGAGGTGGTGGGGCCACCACCTGGAGGGGTTGGGCTACCAGCTGAGGTGGTGGGGCCTCCGTCACTGATCTGCTTGATCTAAATTTGTGACCATGGGGATGGATGGCGATGTGGTCACCTCCCACTCTAGTGACCTCACCAACTTGGACCTCTGAGACACCTGTGAAATTTCACATTGCTATTACTCAAATCAAAAAGAAGCTATTTTATATGTTGCTTTAAAATGTAAATGGCCAAAATGTGATCATTTAAGTTTTAACATTGACATACCGTGCTGTCTTTGTGCCCTTTCTTTAGGTGTGTCTCCACATATTTACACACCTTCTGGCAGAGTGGGCACGGCAGGTTGGCAATTTGAACTCTGCCTCGGGCATACTTAATAAGTATGCCCATTTCCTGAACATTTTAACAGCATGAAACACCCTGAGGTGCTGCCGTATGTTGGCCACCTCGGTGGGGCACAATGGACACTTTGCCATCTTCAGTTTAAAAGATGAGTGAAAAATTGTTCAAACAGAAATTTATAACACTTTATGACTGCATATTAAATATATATTTTTAACACTTCAAGATGGCATAATAAATTATGATCAACGTATGGAGTAACTTACCTGAACAGCAGCGATTTAGGCAGAAAAAATGTCTAAGCGTACAGTAATAGCTGTTTAATAACTGATTTAAAACAATTCCCAACTGTATTTATAATTATACTTTAGATCACTTTTATGGAAAAGAGAACAATTAAACACAATTATAATTTGCATATTAGATGATTAGGATCGATATGATTGATTAACTTACTTGTCCTTTACTCAGCACTTTGTACAGTTGCACCTCAAATGCAGTGTCGTTCCCCCATTTTAAGTATTGTATATTTTTTTAAAGAAGCCTCTTATGCTCACCAAGGCTGCAATTATTTGACCAAAACACAGTAAAACAATAACATTGTGAAATAATTTTAAATGTTAAACATTTTTCTATTGTAATAGATTTTACAATGTCATTTATTCCTGTGATGGCAACGCTTAATTTTCAGCATCATTACTCCAGTCTTCAGTGTCACATGATCCTTCAGAAATCATTCTGATATGATGATTTGGTGCTCAAGAAACATTTGTTATTATTATCAATGTTGAAAATAGTTGTGCTGTTTAGTATTTTTCTGTAATCTGACTTTTTTTTCAGAATTTTCGATAAATGGAAAGTTTAAAAACAGCATTTATTTAAAATAGAAATATTTTGTAGCATTATGCCTTTATTTTTCCTAGATTATGTGTGTGTGTTCGTGCATGTAAACATGTACACAGCTACTTATAATATATACATATTATTAACATATAAATATAATGGCTAATATGACACAATATGACATATACATATGTTGCTAACTTGTCTTTAACTATTCACCCTGATGACCAAAATGCAATGAAAGCAAATCTAATTAGTATTGATCAACAACAAAGCTGATTTGTGCTTATGTCCTTTGTCTCCTTGACCCACTGCCTTCCCCATAGAGTCCATATGTCAGACGTTGGAAAAGAACACCACTGCAGATAGAGGGAGCGAGAGAAATTTTGATGGATGGGCCAAAAGAGAAAAGTTAAGGAGCTTATATTTGATAGATGTTGTGAAGGCACACATATCTGCAGAAGAGAGTGTGTATCATGTGTCACTGTTTGGGTGGAGGGTCTCCTCTCAGTTAAAGAACTGGGCCACAATCTTGAGGGTTGTCACTTCAGTTATTAGTTCTGGATTCATGCATGTCAGACAGTACAATTCTGCTAAAACAACTGCCACTGTGCCGTTGAGGAAGGACATCCATCTGGAGGGCCGAAGTAACAGTCTGAGGGCAGTTCAGTGTAAGTCACATTTTAATACAGTATACTGACACTGTTCAGTTTATGAAAGTCTCCCAAACCTAATCCTAGTGTTTCTCTAAACTGAAATAGTTCTGAGACTGCACAATCTAGCAGAGAATACCTATGAATGATCATTCTCTCAGGGAAAAAAAAAAGTAAACGAAGGCTAATCCATAGAACAGGGTTTAATTTGTGCTCAGATTGTGCTTTTGCAATTGGATCCAGCTGGATTGGTGTCTTCTTACTCATCAACAAACAGGAAATAAACACTGTCTGGCCATCCTTTGAGTTTGAGTTGAGCTGCGAGTTGTCATGAAAAGTGTCTTGGAAAACACTCCACCATGCGACCCCTTGAATACATATTAATTTGTGGTTGAAGCAAAGTAGTTTCCATTCAAGATGCTGGTGATATTTGAATAATGTCAACATCATGGTACTGTGGGTGAAGCACAGTTTTCTCACCATAATTAGTTTATTCACCTTGATCTTCTCAAATGGTTTGCTCTAATTACAACAGACAGAGGTGTTGTGTGTGGGGGAGTTTTTAGAGATTTGAGCTAGTTTCCAACACTGCATTCCCTGCTGGGATTTTATATCATCATGAGATCAGCATATTTCACACGGGTGGTGTGTGGTTGACATTACATGTGCACTGACTTAGTGCTATGTTACCAGAGCAATGGAAATAGGATTAAATAAGAGTTTTTATTGCTTTTACTCAAAGGAAATGAATAGCAGTGACCTGTAGTGTGAAGGTTTGGTTTCTTTGTAGTTTAACATCTACATTTCAACTTTTTTTTTCCCCCAATTAGTTTTTTTTTCTTCTTGTTTTGCAAGTGTGTTAAAGTATAATACTTACATGAACAATCTCCCGGAAGCAGCCCAGGTTTGAAAAAAAAAAAAAAAAGTGTAATAATATAAAAGTACACAATCAAAAGAACATCTTTGGCCATTGTGTTCTTAATTAATTAATTTTTATTTATTTATTGCATTTCACCACAAACATTGCATTGAGAGTTGCAAGTAAAATAGACACAGAAGAAAAAAAAGACACAAAAAGAGTCTTATGTTAAGTAAAAATTTTCATTCGTTTTTAAATGCAAGAACTATTGCTTGCTGAATTGTTTTTTTTTTTTCTTTCAGAAATAAAAAATCTTACTGATTACTGAAACTTTTAAATGGCAGTGTAAACGCCTGTTCAGAATCATGTGAACATTAAGTCAGTCTGATTTTAGTACAGGTTTAAACATCCTTCAATAACAGATTACAAAGTTTGCATTGCATTGTGCATGGTCTGCAGTTTCCAAAAGAAATGAACACTAGAGGCAGTAAAACTCCGACACCTTTTATTCCTTTTCACACAAATTTACAGTTTAAATTAATAAAGCGTAATTTTCGCACAATTACTTGAAGAATATTTTGTTATGACTTCAAAACAATTTTAATATGCTGGGAGATTTGAAAACTGATGCTTTTGAACGTTAGCACCGCACATATCCAGCTTCATATCAATGGGTTTTCATCGACGGTAGGTTTGTTCGGTAGCTCACGGAGTACGGAGACGT
>NW_015647041.1:39458-40585 GCF_001515625.1 Sinocyclocheilus rhinocerous
GCAACATTTCTAACAATATGCATAGTTGCATTTTATTGCTTATATTTAGCATTGATTTTTGCTACCTGGTCTCATGGCAAAAACGTACCTGGGGGCACATTTTCGCGCGAAATACGTACCAATAAGTACATATCACTGCAGTTTCCAAAAGAAATGAACACTAGAGGCAGTAAAACTCTGACACCTTTTATTCCTTTTCACACAAATTTACAGTTTAAATTAATAAAGCGTAATTTTCGCACAATTACTTGAAGAATATTTTGTTATGACTTCAAAACAATTTTAATATGCTGGGAGATTTGAAAACTGATGCTTTTGAATGTTAGCATCGCACATATCCAGCTTCATATCAATGGGTTTTCATAGATGGTAGGTTTGTTCGGTAGCTCACGGAGTATGGAGACATACTTGAGAGGTGAGGAGCTCTGTTTTGAATCCCGTGTAACTACGGTTTGACAAAACAGTTCAAATCTGCATATAATGAAGTTCAAATGGCACGGTTGCATCAACAAATGCCTTTTTATATCAGTTTTACATTTGTTAACACTATCGGGTAGGTTTAGGGTTGGGTTTGGTGTAGGGCATATTTCCAACACGATAGAGCATTAACTTTTAGCGACAGTCCCCGGATATTTGAATTCTGAACCGCCACAATACGTACCTGAAGCAACATAATAAAACACAGCAATACGTACCTATATCAACGTAATAAAAACGTGCCAGTTCACGTATTGAACCCGTGTTCACGTATTGAACCCGTGTTTTAGCGCTACTCAGTGGACATTTCTCTTTGAAACTGCGGTGAAACATGCAGTAAGGTACGTAAAAATGGTATTGCAGGAAAGTACCCAGAGGTACGTATTTTTATGAGACCAGGTTGGCATTGTGACAGATTCATAAAACAATTCCTTTTTAAATGTTCAACTTAAACTCTTAAAGGGATAGTTCACCCAAAAATGAAAATTTGATGTTTATCTGCTTACCCCCAGGGCATCCAAGATGTAGGTGACTTTGTTTCTTCAGTAGAACACAAACAAAGATTTTTAAATCAAACTGTTGCAGTCTGTCAGTCATATAATGTAAGTGAATGGGAATCACAGCTTTGAGAGTCAAAAAAACACACAAAC
>NW_015647041.1:40824-41269 GCF_001515625.1 Sinocyclocheilus rhinocerous
GCTCGTGGGTGAGGAGGCACACTAATTGTATTGGTCTGGGATCCCTGCCGATTATTATTATTATTATTTGTATTATTTGCAAGATATATATAGATGTTTTTGTATATGTGATTATACTTTGAAATTGTTAATGATACTATTGGTACCCCCTGTAATGAGTATTTTGGTTTCTCCCATTTCTACTGAGCAACTGATTATATCTACACCTGTGACTAATTTTGTACTTGACACACTCTGAGGAAGGCTGGATGGCCGAAATGCATCAGTGTGCAGTGTTCTAGTCATTTTTAATGTTTCTAGAGTGAGCCATGTTTGAATAAAGGCTTTTTAACATTTTGGAACTGGAAGAAGTGCCTTGGATCCGTAGTTTCTATAGATATAATTTTGAACCCTACCAAAGAGCACCTTCTGGGACTATTAAACGGAGGTCCTTTCAGCAAGTAGC
>NW_015647041.1:42326-42879 GCF_001515625.1 Sinocyclocheilus rhinocerous
AATTTGTATATATACTGTTTGAATGACAGCTTGGTAAATCTGTTGGCAGTCAAAAATTCTATATCGCTACTCATCAAGTACTTCGTACATTATCAGCGCAGCGGCAGACATTCAAACTAATATCACGTAATTTACATCTCTATGATGCTTGGTTGATATCAGAAGGGAGGCTAGCCTCCCTTACGATGTTTCTTTTCTCAACACTCCTCAGCGCTGAAAGTGAACACTCGATGGTGATTGGCTAATTTTTTTTTACCAACGGAGGCACGAGAGCTCATCTCTCCCCCGGCTTCCCCCTACCCTTCTATATCACATAGCGGTTGTAATTACAACTGTGAAATTACAAGCAAAAAATACACATTCTGAGACATTAATTTTATTAACATTAAATCGTCCTCCTCCCATTTTCACCTCAAAATTATGGGGAAGCTGTGCCTCCCCTGCCTCCCCCGACGAGCCGCCACTGCCTATCTCTCAAATGGACCATTGACACTCCTAACTGAGATTGTAGATAGAGTGTCAATGGTCCATTTGAGAGATAGGTGGCGGTAAT
>NW_015647041.1:43918-48878 GCF_001515625.1 Sinocyclocheilus rhinocerous
CTCGATCTTTGGCTCTTTCGCCTTGTTGACCGCGCTACAAAGCGCTCACACGCTGTAACATCACGAGACTCCAGAACTCAAACACTTCGTTGAAGCTTCATAACTTTGCAGAACTGAAAGTCTTGCAAACTCAGGCTCTCTCAGACGAACTTCAAGGCTCCTCCGTAACCAAGCAACACCCATTCACCACGAGGGCTCTCCCAAAAAGACGTCATCCAAACGACAGATCGGCAACCAATCAGAGGCTCCGGGATTCCCTGGGACGAGCCAACGAGGAAAACACCTCTCAGCTCTCAACTCAAACACAAGTAAAACAAGGTCTCCTTACTAGCTGGAAAACTGGTGCTGAATTGATCTTAAGCAACTAAAGATAAGCCAAATCTCTGCTTTTGTGACTTTCTTGGTGCAATCTAAGAACGAATAACTTAAACTTAAATAAATTAGGAGTTTTGACTTCCTCAAAACTCCGTTACCTCTCATCCTTCGAACTGTATCTGTGTGTGTGTGTGTATGTGTGTGTGTGCGCGTTTTCATTAGTTTAGTACCATCTAATCTATAGAGTAGCTCAAATAAATTAATGTTTCATTATAAAGAATCATTGTCTTGTGTTGTGTAATTTAAAGTTAAAACTTTGCCCAGATCTTGTTACCTTGCTCATAGTTAACACAAATACCAACCTTGTATTATTATCGTTGGCCACGGAGTAGTACAAACAGAATTGGTATGATACACTAATTCACAATGATTCACTTACATTATATGACTGACAGACTGCAACGTTTTGAGTTAAAAATCTTTGTTTGTGTTCTACTGAAGAAACAAAGTCACCTACATCTTGGATGCCCTGGGGGTAAGCAGATAAACATCACATTTTTATTTTTAGGTTAACTATCCCTTTAAGATCAGACTGGAATTATAAGGGCCATTGTTTATTTAAAACCATTCAACTGCTCATTTAAAATGTAGGGATCCTTCAGGCAGAGCAGCAGGTGCTAGACAGCCAGGAACAGACTTTTCAAAATTGTACTTAACTCCTGTTTCACATTGCACACACAATGGTTATTAATTCAGTGTTCAATAAATGGGAGGATGTTTTGTGTTCTAGAATTTACAATGTATTTTCATAGTACAATTAACTCCCTTATCTCAAAAGATGAAGGACAGCTTGATTCCTCATGTTGTTGACCCCTTTGAACACCAGTACAACAGCTCTTCTGTATACTTCAGATGAGAGTCATGGCCAACACACTATATATGTTTAATCAGAGAAGCTCAAGCAATTTATCACAACGAGGGCTATTCTGCTGCCACAATCCGATTCGCACTTGAGGGCCACTGCAGCCCTGATGAGTAAAATTGAAGGGAGGAGATGGACTATTATTAGAATGACTACAAGCTGTCAAACCCCAGATATCTCTGTCACGACTGAGTCATGCACGCCAGAGGCGAAATGTCATTCAACATTTCATTTTGCGGAGACTTTGCTCTCTTTAGACTGCATTAGCGGACAGTGCAGGGTTTGATGGAGGCAACTATATAGGACCCTTTTAGTTTAAATATCAAATGGAGGCTGCATTCAAATAAATGAAAAAGTGAAAAGCTCATTTGATTGGCATTTTCGCCTAAGGGACACTCCCTTTTGTAGGGACAAATTAGATTTGTTCCCTTAATGTCTCTCATCCTCTCGCTCTCCTGCTTTGTTTCTCTCTATCTGTCTCTTTCTATGCATCTCTTTCCCTTCAGGCTCTTTCCCTTCAGGCTCGGCTGGCTTCAGATCAGACCTATTAAGCTATTAGAAAAAGAAATTATGGATTTAAAAGCTAATTTATTATTTTGAGAAAATAGAGAATTATTGCAAATTATGGTTTGTCCTGGGTCAATATAAACTACATCTCATAGTCCATGCTAAGAGCATACTGTACTGGTCAGGGTGGTCTGAACTCTTGTATTGTGAATAACTGGTCATCGTTAAGGTTGTTTTTATTTGTAATACGTATAAAGCTGCGGGCATGTGGGTGTTACATGTTCTCTGTGCCCTGTCTGGACTTTTATGTTGAAGTATTTCCTGTGCCTTGTTTTTAGTCTGTTTGTAGTCTGTTTGCGTATTGGTTCCCCGTGATTAGATTCCCCAGGTGTTTCCCATTTCCCATGCCCCCTTGTTATCTTGTTAGCTTGTACTCCTGTGTATAAATAGCCCTTGCGTTTCACTTGTGCTTTGTCAGTTGTTGAATGTTATGGTGTCGTTCTGCTCCTTGTTCTGCCTGTGTTTTGGTTCTCTGTTTCCCAGTGTTTCTGGTTCTTTGTTCACTTATTCTTTTTATTAAAGGAGTCATATGATGCCATTTCAATTTTTCCTTTCTCTTTGGAGTGTTACAAGCTCTTGGTGCATAAAGAAGCCTCTGCTCACTCTAGCCCGCCGCCGTCTGCTCACTTTAGGCCTCCGGCCTCCGCTCACTCTAGCCCACCGTGTGTTTCGTTTCACCAAGGACCATGGTTTCAGCTAAAAATCTTCTTTACTGTTCTACTGCAGAAAAACGTCACCTACATCTTGGATGGCCTGAGGGTGAGTAAATTAACAGCAAATTTTCATTTTTGGGTCAATTATGTTTATGTTGATTGAAACAATTTATTCATTTTTTAAATATTTTCCAAAATTGTTTTTTTTTTTCAAAAATGTTTAAAAGCATATTTTGTAATATTTATTATTTTACACTGTTACTTTAGAAAGCTGTTTTCACATTTCATTGCATATTTCATAATATTTCTCTTTTTTTTTTCTTTTACTCTTTATTAATTTCTGAAAATGTTTTCTAGGATGATTTCTCTGTAAAATGCTTCTGGAACCATGTAACCTGAAATCTTTGAACTGTATAACTTATTATGATCAGTGGTGTAATGTAACGAAGTACTAATACTTCGTTACAGTACTTAAGTATTTTTTGGGAGTATCTGTACTTTACTTGAGTTTTTATATTTCAGCCAACATTTACTTTTACTACATTTCCTAATTAAAATGTATACTTTTACCCCGATACATTTCCTCAAAGCATATTCATTACTACAAAATAGTCAGAAGTCAGAAGAACACGGACTGCAGGAAAGCAGGTTTGACGAATCAGTGGTCTGGCGTCTGCAAGTTAGACTCCTAAAAAACACCTTTGCTCATGTGCAAACAAGTGCGTGCACAACCGCGGACGATGTCATTTTCCACTCAAGTCGAGTCTGGGGTGTGCGATACAGCATCGTCTGCGATTAATATGGTAAGTGTTGTTGTAATGATGTGCGATCTGACATTATCAATTAGGCTATATCACCAAATCACACGCAGAGTGCACGCACATGATTTATTAGTCTATTAAAACTCAAAATTCCAGGCATTCTAAATTATGGATGGCAAAAATGCTTCTCTATGCTTTTTATTGTTATATAATTTCATATAGTTAACTTAATCTATATCACACAAAGAGTACCGTTTTTCTGCAGATATCAGCATGATAACACATTTAATAATCATTTTATACAAGTTCAGTAAAGCAATAAGTGACTTACATTTATTGCTTGCTTATTTTTGCTAAATTTTGCCAACGAAAATAGTTCCAAACAAAGATCACAGCACTGTTTTGCGTCTAATGGACGGTGTTTACTTATTGAATGAATCAGCTTTTTGAACGAATCGGTTGATTAAAAATTATTCAGTGATTCACTCATTAACACATTGATGTTTTACATTTTATGTAACACATTTTAATTTCACGTTTCGACTATTTTTTCATGTTTTAAATTATTTCAAATATCAGTATTCAATGTTTTATGTTAAAAACAAAACATTAGGCCTATTTATGCATCTGTGACTGCAGGTTAAATGCATCCATGTCCCCTCTGAGATACATAAACTGTGTAAATACATCTAAATGCCATTTCAGATGCAGATTCCAGGGCCCTCATTTATCAACGGTGCGTAGAAAAGGTTCTATATTTTGTCCTACGAATGAAATTTAGAATGCGCCTAAGTACAAGAAAATTCGTATTTATCAAACATGCGCAAGCTACGCACACGAGTAAGCAATCATTGTTGATAAATCCCACATGTGCGTAAGTAACATGCTCGTTCACGTTCACGGTCATTTGCATTCGGAAACACCTCCAATTAACCATTTATGGTGACAACACCTCCCTTTATAAATCACGTGAATGTATGTGTCCTCACCAAGCGGCAACCTCCCGCTCTCTCTCGTGAAGCCAACACGGAAGTGACTTAAACTGTAATTCATCAACTGGCCGCTAGAGGCTGGCTGCAGAAGGGAGTCAATGGGATTGTTAAAATGCCCAACTTTACAGCAGAAAAAAACATGTTTATAGCCTGGTTAAAAATTGATTTTGGTCTATATAGCTAATTTTGCCCTTCATGACAACTGTGAGGGGGGTGAATTTTTTTATAACTCATCCGTTTAAATTATATTAAGCTTTAAAGTTCTGCATAATTAAGGGCGTGGCCACTTGAGTGACAGGTGGATTGCCGTTGCTGTCCCCACCGTCGAGCTAGGTGGGCGTGGTTTCAGCAACCAGTTCCGGCCTCTTTGCCCATTTTCGATTATCCGGGAGTGACGCGCTGCCAAGATGGCGACAGCCGCCTCCGCCCACTTTGAGCTTCAAAAACGCTCTTCGGAAACCTACGGGTGACGTCACGGACACTACATCCATGTTTTTATACAGTCTATGGTCCTCACCGAAATCATGGCAAAGAAAGCGGTACCGACTAGTGATGCAAAGTCCGATTCATTTTCGCGAACCGGTTCTTTTCGGACAGATCGGGTCATTGAACCGGTTCAAAAAGCCGATTCTTCGGTTCCTGACGTCATCAAGCAATAACGTCTCTGCACATTTCTTTTCTAACAACTGTTAGAAAAGATGAAACTGTATCAATGAAAAATTCAAATAAGTCATTTGTGTCAACACATAT
>NW_015647041.1:48940-49668 GCF_001515625.1 Sinocyclocheilus rhinocerous
AACCGGTGTACCGACGAAACATGCTACCTATCAGATTGTGCTACCCAAAATATATTTGGATTGTTTTAAGGGTAAGTTTAGGGTAAGGGTAGGTGTGGACGGGAGGTTTAGGGTAGGGGTAGGTATGGACATTAAAAAAAGCCTCAAACCACATGAATAAGAGAGTGTAAGGTTTTGCTAATTGTTGGAAAAGTTTAATTTTAGTGTGTAAGCAATAGTTCACCTAAAAATTTTAATTCTGTCATCACCCTTGTTTCTTTCCAAACCCTTATGAATTTCTTTCTTCCACAGAACACAAAAAGGACATTTTTGAATTGGGTATTTCTTGTCCATGCATTTGCAATGAACAGGGTCTGGAGCTTTCAAAGAAAATATGGAGAATCACTATAAAATTATCATTAAAGTAGGGCTGTCATCATTAACGCATGCGATTAATTTTACAATCCTTAACGCGTTAAAATAATTTAACGCAATTAACGCAAAATTACTGAAGCACAATTTCTATTCTAACCCTTTAACCCAATTTTGCTTCTCTGCTTGCGATTAGATCATTTTAAGCCGCTAAACTCCGGGAAAGTTTTCAGTCCAATGATCCAGTAAGCGAATGCATTCAAACAATCCGTCCAAAACAGAGCTAATATAAAGGAAACCAGGCTGATTACATCAGAGATTGCAGAGAGAACAGAGACTCGCGTTGCGTTTTCAGTGAATTATTAATTCCAGTGTGT
>NW_015647041.1:49934-70595 GCF_001515625.1 Sinocyclocheilus rhinocerous
CTATACATATACACAAGTTACCTATACAAAGTTACAGTAAGTTTTATTAACTCAAAAATTATAAACTAATTTTCTTGAGAAATTTGAGGCAATCAGTTTCCACAGGTTTTCCAAGTAAGCTCAACTCATTACTTTTTACAGTGTGTGCTTATATGGGCTCCTTATGTCATTTGGTTCTTTGGTGTCCTTTTGTTGTTTCTAAGTGTCCTTTTTTGGAAAGTCATCTAAATTTATCTTGAAAAAAGCTTGCAGAAAATATAGATTTTTGAGAATCACCCTTCAATCTTTTGGTTTACTTTGCTAGATATAGCAAATGATGACAAAATAAACATTTGAAACAAGATAAATGGTCTATGCTTAATTTCATGAAGTGTGCGATTAATCACAGAAAAAGGATGTGATTAATCAGATAAAAAATGTTAATCTATTGACAGCCCTACATTAAAGTAGTCCATAAGACTATGCACTATATTAATATGCACTGTATTCCAAGTGTTCTGAAGCCTTACAATAGCTTTGTGTGAAAGTTTACTTAAATTTTAGTTTGTTCCTCAAACAAAGCTATCAAAAGAAATACAGAGCGTAAGTCATACAGGCTACTTTTTAAGGTGTTTATTTTTAAGGTGTAATTTTTGGTGCTTGACAGCCCAAGTTCTCATTTACTTTTGTTATATTGAAAAAAGTGGCCAGGATATTCTTCAAGAGCTCACCTTTTGTGTTTCACAGAAGAAAGCGAGCCATAAGACATGAGAACATTTGGAGTGACATGACAGTGAGTAAATAATGACATAATTTTAATTTCTGGGTGAACTCTCTTTAATGATCCTATACCTGATTTGGTGTCATCTTTCCCTTCAGAGGCCTTGACTTGAAGGCCCGTGAAACATTACAATTGTGTATCATTTCCTGAAGTCCTCCTCAGGCTGAAGGACAGAGAATGGCTCTCACAGAGCAGAGAGTTGGCACTGCCGCTACTGGATCTGCAGCACATGTAATAAAGACATTTGGCAGAGGCACAAAACGTATATTTAGTCTCAGTAATGGATCTAAGCCGTGATATAATAGCGTGCTGCAGTTATTGACCTGATGCTGCTTCTTCAGTTCCCCTCATCTTTTCTCTCTCGGAGGCAACGGGGCATTCAGACAGTCCTGTAACCCGATCCGCCCTGACTTGTATTGACCCTGATGTGCAGACATCTCTTTTCTTTTCTCCCACTTCCTCTCCTCTGCTCCTTTCTTCCACATTGCTCATGTTATTGCCAAAATATGGAGGGCCTATTGATCCCATCCCTTTAAGTGTTGCCATAAATTTCACCCTCGTTATGAAGAGCGACCTGGACACCCTCCTTCTCCTCATCACTCATGTCAAATGCTAAGATTGCCCATCCAGTCATCATGTAGGCCCATCTCACACTCTTCCCACTCCTCCCCACCACTCGCTCATACTTGATAACCACGGAGTATGTAACGGCGAGTGCCTTTGAGTGCCTTTAGGAGGTGGATTGGGTTTTCTTTAATGTAGTTACGATCGTATCCAGCGTTAGTTTTTTTCCACCGCTAATGCTGTTAGCAGTTGGCAAAGTGGCATCACACACTGCTCGGCAGAGGCTTCCCGGAGTTTGTGGAGGGGGGAGAAGTGAGAGCTGTGATTTATGACTCTCATTTTCAGATGGTTTAACGTATTGATAAAGTAAACCGGGAAAAAACAAGGCTTATGTGTATAAACGTAGTTCCGTAGCTTTGTTCCCAGTTTGCCAATATGGATATAACAAATGTGGCTTCCCCACTAGAAATTTTACGTTCCCAGAACGTCCCCGCTGGTGTCAAGGACGTTGCCTAGTTACATCCCCAGAACGTTCCGAGACGGTCACCATGTGGAGTTCTCTAAAGGGCTGGGGGACGTTATTTGGAGGACCTTCACAGAACATTCAGGACGTTCTCGGGATGTTAAGGGAACCATTACCATAGGACGTTCCCTATTGGTCTCTACAATATATTCCCATAACATTTGCATGACCAACCTAGAATGTTTTTTTTTTTTTTTGGTCCTATTTAGGTCCTTCCATCACATTTACTGAATGTTTCAGAACCTTTAGTAACACATTACAGGAAACTATAGGGGACCAAACTAAAATGTTACTCCAGCACTTCTTTCAAACTGGTTCTTGGTCTGCAGAACCTTAATCAGGCACTGTGTTCATGCTTAACACATTCAAACATAAAATACAAAGCAGGAAAACATCATTCATTTATTTTGTGAACAAAAACAGATTATAAACGAATATTAAATGTGGTCATGCATAGGAAGGGTGGGGGAGATAGAGAGGGAGGGGGGGAGCTCAGTCAATTCAAATCAATTCAGTTAAAATTGGCTTTGTTGCCATGACAATTTCCACAGTAAAGCATCAAAATGTGTCCAAATAATGGAAACAGTAACAAGAACATAACGATTTATATTAATTATATATTCAGTGTGTGTGTGTGTGCATGCGCCAGTCACTGTCCGCCAGCAATCACTTCAATTACTTTTTAATTGCTTTTAAATTACACTTAGGTGTATAAGGAATAATAAATGTGGTCATGCATAGGAAGGGTGGGGGAGATAGAGAGAGGGGGGGGAGCTCAGTCAATTCAATTCACTTCAAATTGGCTTTATTGCCATTACAATTTCCACAGTAAAGCATCAAAATGTGTCCAAATAATGGAAACAGTAACAAGAACATAACGATTTATATTAATTATATATTCTGTTAAGAATTTTAACAAAATATGAGGGATCATGAAATTTTGTATTTAGTATTGTCCTGAATAAGCTATTTCACATAACAGATGTTTATATATACTCCACAAGACAAAATAATAATTGAATTTATAAAAATGACCCCGTTTCCAAAACTTTACATACCCTTAAATCTTAATACTGTGTGTTGTTTCCTGGGTGATCCACGACTGTTTTTATGTCTTGTGATAGTTGTTCATCAGTCCCTTTTTTGTCCTGAGCAGTTCAACTGCCTGCTGTTCTTCAGAAAAATCCTCCAGCTCCTACACAATCTTTGGTTTTCCAGCATCTTCTGCATATGTGAACTCTTTCCAAGAGTGACTGTATGATTTTGAGATCCACCTTTTCACACTGAGGACAATTGAGGGACTCATACACAACTATTACAAAAAGGTGAAAACATTTTCTGATGCTTAAGAAGGAAACACAAAGCATTAAGACCCTAAAAGAAAACTTAAAAGAATTAAAAGAAAACTTTTTTAAATGGATGATTAGGGTAAATTGTACTTATTTTGTCTTCTGGGAAACATGTAATTATTCATGTAGCATCTGAAGTCCAGTACTAAATGGAAAAAATATCTTTAAACAAAATTTACACATCATCATCCGTTTCAAAAGTGTACAGAACGTCCTCCTAAAGTCATATCTGGAACATTATTATATACTAAAAGAGTACCATATGGGAACCTTCTGTTAACGTCCCAAATGTCCTCTTTTTAATGTTGCTATGTGACCATAGAATAATACAGAACGTCCTCCTAAAATTATATCTGGAACGTTATTATATGACTAAAAGAGGTCCATATGGGAACGTTCTGTTAACGTCCCGACTCCAAAATATCCTCTTTGTAACGTTTAGAATAATACAGAACGTCCTCCTAAGTCATATTGGGAACGTTATTATATGACTAAAGAGGACCATGTGAGAACGTTCTGTTAACGTCCCAAATGTCCTCTTTGTAACGTTGCTATGTGACCATAGAATAACCAATATAGAACATCCTCCTAAAGTCATATTCAGAATGTTATTATATGACTAAAAGAGGACCATGTGAGAATGTTCTGTTGACGTCCCAAATGTCCTCTTTGTAATGCTCTCATGTGACCAAAAAATAACCAAAATGGAACGTCCCCCTAAAGTCATATAAGGAACATTGAGCACCAGCACTTTCATAACCAAATGAGGACTTTTTAGGAACGTCCCTAATGTTCTGTAAAGGTTCGGGACATTCATCACCTTTATAGAACTTTTAGGGAACGTTGCGCAAGGTTGTGAGAACGTCCCCTCCTACGTGGGTTAAACCATCATCAGAATATCCTTGTACATTGCATAAACTGATTGTTTGCTAATGCCAATTATTAATAAATACTTTAACCTAACCCTAAAAGACAACTTTCTGCATAAAAAAAAACACTTAGGTAACACTTTAGTATAGGGACCAATTCTCACTATTAACTAGTTGCTTGTTAGCATGGCTATTATTAACATTTTGGCTGTGTATTAGTACTTATAAAGCATAATCTGCATGACCATATTCTACATCCCTTATCCTACTCAATACCTAAACTTAACAACTACCTTACTAACTATTAATAAGAGGCAGTAGTTTATTGAGGCAAAAGTCGTAGTTAAAGGTTTGTTAATAGCGAGAATTGGACCTTAAAATAAAACCTTAAAGTGTGACCAAAAAACATTTTAATACAGTTTTTACAAGGGAGGTTTTGTCAGATTTAGCTCACTTCTGGGTACAAATCTGTCCCCAAAATATGGTTAAGAAAGTACACACACAGTCTTTATAAACACAAATCCACAAGATTTATGAATGTGACTTCCTATTTTTTAACATAAACATTGGTGATCATTATTTTTTTAATACCTCCTATTTACATATGTATGATATCCACAGATATCCCAGTGGTGATCTGAATAATGATGGAGCTATGAACACTAAAGAAGTCATTTTCTGACATATATACAGTATATAATAAAAAAATATTTATGTGTGAAATATGAAAGCTTGAGCATTTGTAATGCCCCTTGAGATACCTCCTGACACACACACACACACACACACACACACTTCATCAAGCAGTTAGCTGATTAAAGACGCCTCCCTGTTCTTTATTGCTGTAAATTGAATGAATAAAGTAGGGCAGACCTCACATGCACTCCAATATAATGACCCCACAGCCTCATGAGCATTGTAGTTAATTATATTCCTGATTTACAGTCTGAGTTCAAGAGATCAAAACATGTTTTTTTTTTTTTTTACCTTTTACCTTGGCAGAATGTAAGAACAAAATGGAAATTCTGGTGCAGCATTTTGAATATCTTGATTTTAATTAATATTCTGACTGAGGTGTCTCTGTGTTGTGATGAAAAGACGCACCTGCTGGCTCACTGAAAGGCGTTAGCACAGCTCTCGTTGTGCCAAATTCTGCACCCCTGCCAGATTATGCACCCCCATGTCTAAATCCCTTTTAAAATTGATTTTAATGATTTTAGTGGTACTGTAAGACAGACTCATAATGACCTCCGATGTTATGCAGTGGTATATGCTTATAAGTCATATTTCAGCTTTATTTATTCTTAAACTTCTCATGTAATTGCTGAATTCCTAGTGATGTACTAAACTACCTCAATCTTGAGATAGTTTAGTACAATTTTGCTCTTAACTGTTGTGCTAGCTGTTTTTGCACTCTAGCTATGTAATATTAGCTGACATGAGCTAGTTAACTAGATTGTTACCTACCTAAGAAAGGGATCTTCAAGCACTATACCATAAAAACAGTAGTGTTTTCTGATTTGATTACAATTTATGGTACGAGTATTTCATGTTTTTTTTTTTTTTTTGTTTTGAATCAAATGCTTGATTGATCTCAGAGCTGATGTTTAAGTCAAGTTTATGACTCCAGTGAGGACGTTTTAGAAGTGCCTTTGGTGAAAATGAATAGGAAAAAAAAATCGGTAACACTTTATTTCGATAGTCCACTTTAGACATTCTATTAACAGTAAGTAACTTTGCAACTACATGTCAACTAGCAGTTAGTAGAGTATTAGTAGACTGTCTGCTTAATATCTTCTAACACTCTCTTTCAAAACTTATTCTACTAACCCTAAACCTACCCTAACAGTCTACTCTGAGAATTAGTTGACATGTAGTTGACATATAGTTACAAAGTTACTTATAGTTAATAGAACGTAAAGTTACTTATAGTTAGTAGAATGTCTAAAGTGGACTATCGAAATAAAGTGTAACCAAAAAATCTTCCAGAAACTATTGAAAAAGTGGTTCTAACAGCTGCCTGATTGAAATGAAATTGAGCCCCTGACTGTCTGGTCACTAATCAGAATGACATCTGGCCAGTGAACATTAGTGGGGTGATGACACTTGAATTTTTGTTTGTTTTTTATTTGTGTTAATGTTTACATTTCAGCATGGCTTCTTTTACCTTATTATTTATGCACCTTATTGTTTATGCACATTCAAAAATGCAAATTGCAGATTGTTTAATGGCAACAAGTTTTGACCGCATTGGTGTGCATGTGTGTCCATGTGTCAATCAGGGGTCAAGACCTTGCACCTGTTGCTTGATAACTGAAGTCATTGATAAGTGTGACATTTTTCTTTGTGTGTGTTTGGGTGTGAGTGTATGTGAATAACAGGTGTGACTTGGAGAGGAACTCATGTACCATCTGTCTTTATCCTCTGCTCTTTAGTCTTGGTCTTCCTCTCTTAAATGTTGTTTTTTTTATTTTAAAAAACTGCATTGAAATGGAAATTGGACAGCTAACATTCATTAATTTTCATTTTACAATAAAATATTTTTAAACTATACACATTAGTGCTGAACACGGCTAATAACACAAATAAATGCATACAAAACAATAAAAACAATCACAAAAAAAATTAAATTATTTAACTATAAATTTATAATTTTCCTGGAAAACAGTGACAATATGCAAACATTACTGATTGGTTTGCAGTTTTTTAAAGACTTTCACAAGTAATTTTTTTTATATTCAACAGAATATTTATTAAGCTAGTAACGTTGTCTTTGTGACAAACCAACAGACTTTGCAGAATTGCTCATAAAATACAAGGGGTTTTTATATAAACGAATGTAAAATTTTCATTGTTGAGCCTTGCCTTGTGTGTAATAATTTGACTAATTAGATTTTTCTTTCAGCTGCTGGAAAAAAATATTGTGCTTTCAGATCCATTCACCATGGTTAAATCCATTTCTGCACAACCTTTCATCAAACAATGTCTGCAGAATCCATCTGGACCTGGTGGTCAAGTCCAAAGTTTACAATGCATGCGTTTCAGAGTTTTTCCTTCACTGGAAATTTGTGGAAAGACATTTTCACTCAGGCCTTTAAAGACCAGGCAGAAGTCTATGTGATGGACAGCAACAAAAAAAGAGAAACTGGTGTGTTTGTTGGCTGCACTTAGCACTATACATCCTCCTGTCTGCATTGATTATGTGTGAAATGCTCGTGATAATAGCCCTGTCGTGCTCTAAGAGGAATATTACACAAAATCATCAGTCTTTTTAAAGGCCGACATCTCCCACAGGATTGAGGGCTGTAAAGACCTCTGTTAGATTTACACTGGGCTGTAGGGAGTAAGGAGTGTGTGCGTATATGTGTTCTCTGTCTTTTTAACTGTGTTTTCCCCCTATGCTATCAGTCTCCCACCTCATATTTCTCTTGCTCACTTTTCTTACTCTTTCCAATGTGGGCTCATCAAATACCTACAAGCTTTCAGTCTTGTTGCTGTTATGACATCAAACTCCTTCCCTCTAATCACGCCCTTCTTCTGTTCATTCTTTCTTAGCTTTGTGTCTTTCTCTCCCTCGCTCCTGACCTTACAAATCACAGGGCATTTTCATTGAAGAGAGCCACTGTCTGTTTAGGAGACTGGTGTGGCATAGGACTCTTTGCTGGGCATGAAGGGTTGACAGACAGATACACACACACACTATAAGCTGGTGAATAAAAGCTTTGACATTTCCCCTTGCCCTGAGCACGGTGTTGTTTCAGGTAAGAGGGAGAACAGATGGAGGGGACGATAAAGCGGCCTTAATGAAATTATGGTTGTTGCTGCAGTAGATGGCCGTTTGGTGCCCTTTGGCACCAATCTTGGCTCATTTTTGTAGCCTTAACTGTAATTGGTAAGGTTAGGATTTAAACCTCATTGTAGACCATTTTTGAGGGTGTATTTGGAATCGAGGAGGTCTGTAATACCAAGAGAAAGCTATCCGTTAGTATTCCCATTCATCCTAATGGCACATGCTCAGTCAGAGCATGACCAATCAGTCGCTGGTAGCCACTGACTTTCATAGTATGGAAAAAAGAATACTATAAAAATCAATGGCTACCAGCAACTATTGTGTTACCAATGTTCTTCAAAATATCTTCTTTTGAGTTCAACAGAATAAATACATTCATATTGGTTTGGAACATGAGGGTGAATAATGACAGATCTTTAATTTTGGGTTGAACTATCCTTTTTTTGCCATGTTTCAAACTGACTTGAGTTGTCAGGTTGTTTGAGCTGTGTTTAATTTGACTCTCTGTTTCTAGTGTGAAAAATGACCCTTAAGTAAAATCAGTTGTGATTTGGAATGCATTCTTTGGAAGATTGGACTGCCAAATTATGATATTTCTTACAAGACAAAAAAAAACCTTCAAAATGATAGCTGGATGCAACAACTTTGTATAATACTACTGTTTAAAATGTGTTTTCAAAGATCAAATCTAATAATGCATCAAATAATGCATACTGTTTCTGGACACAGTGTTTTTCTCTGCTGTTTAAAACAATACAATTTGATATAATTTTCAGTTTATTTGCAGAAGTATCTATGAAACCCTAATATGTCTTCTGAAAATGACATGCAAAGCCATTTAAAGTCATGTGTAATTCTGCCCACCTCTACAGTTATTCTGTTTACAGATTATAGATTATTCTGTAGTTCAGGATCTGGAAGGGAAAAATGGGATTTTAAGAAATGCACTGATGTTATTCCAAAATAAGCAGATATAGAGGGTATGCTTGCCTACATTAAGATAAATACTTCAGCAAAATCAGCAGCTTTTATAGCTGTATATATCATACATCCTAATGCTTAATGCACATTTCTATATACATATTTTAATAATTCAGCCTGGCATAGATTTAAGTGCTCCTGTGGCCTTAGGTGGAGGCCTTTGTGTGTGATAATTAGGTCAGGCACTTATTAAGACAACCAGGCAAGCTTTATGCTTTGTTTTTTGATCCATCAAGGCTTATCTAGTGCATTAAGTTATAGACGGAGGACTACTCCTTTATGTGGTGTATGAAAGAGCTGAGCGAGAGAATAAGAGCGAGATGTGCTCTCTGTAAGGTGTGGGATTTCAGAATAGACCACAGGACACTTCAAAATAACTCCCAAGCTGGTCAGCAAAAGATAAAGAGAGGCTAAAGGTCCCTGGGGCTAAAAACAGGTCGAACTGGTTATTTGACACACAGTCGCCATTATGTAGAGTAAAGTGTTACAATAATTAAATTACTGTATTGCAAAAAGTGTGTGTCATGTTTCATTTTAGTGTTGGGGTCAACTCAGAAAACTGCTGAGCTGACAGCAAACAGTCTAGTGTTGGGAAGTGTTGTTTTTCACAGCACAGCTTTATACAGTCAAGCTCACTGAGGCAATAATCAAATATTCTCTTGTAGAATGCCCTCTCTCGTATGTAGTGTTTGTGAGACTGATTCATTTTAGTGAATCAGTTCATTTGGACATTTCCTGTGCAATTCAAAATAACTATTCACCAATTCATTTGATTCATACATGCACAGAAATCCCTGCAGTACATTTCAACATCGGTTTTGTTGCACTTAATTCTACTGTTCAGCACTATGTTTTCTGTATTATATAATAGAGAACATTTATACATTCAAATTTAATGTTGTTACCCTTATTATGATCCTTGTTGTTTTTGTGCCATATAAATATTGTTCTGTTTGTAAAAATTAATACTTCTGTATTTTAGATTATAGTTCAGACAGCTACAGTTTCAAGTTTCAGGATTATTAATTTAAGTCATGTTGCAATGCTAGTTGAGTGCACATGAATGCAACCAAGTCAAAATTACCATAAGGAAACATGTTACTTTTTTAAGCCCTGACTTTCTATGTTGTGGACATGTCCACACTGTAAAATCCAATAGTTTACCTTACTTAGATTTAGTTAGTTATCTTTACTTAGTTGTTATACTTACTAGGTTTTATTAAGTTACAGCTACTTTCAAGGCAAATAAAACAATTTGCTTACTGTTTTGAGTGACACTTACTTAAAATATTCAAGTATTAAGAATTATGATGGACACAAATATGAGGAGAGATTTGTGTACCCTAACTATATTTCCATTATTCTCTGTGGCTGCACATTGATTACACAAATGTGACCCTGGAGCACAAAACCAGTCTTAAGTCGCCAATGCATTATTAAGTCAGAGTTATTTGATTTCAAAGGAAGAAAAGTAATAAATAGGTTGCTTTTAGAACCTGACCTATCTTCTAATTGAAGCATTAGTGTATTTTTAGTGTGTGTTTATTAATGAACTTTATTTAATTTCTTTTTTCATAAATACCCTGAGATGCTTTTGATTGGATTTATATAATCATTAAATAGTGTGTGGTAATATGCTGAAGTCACACACAATATTACAACTTAATTTTTGATTAGTAATATGCATTGCTAAGAAGAACTTAATTTGGACAACCCTCAGATTCCAGATATTCAAATAGTTGTATCTGGGCCTATCCTAACAATCTAAATTTCTAAAAAAAATTACACTTATGACTGGTTTTGTGGTCCAGGGTCACAAATGTATTTCAAAATTGAACAATATTTTGTGATTTATGTAACATTATGGCAACAATTTAAAGTCAAAATTTTTTAATGATTTTATTTATATCTAAATGAAATTTTAAATTTTAAATAAATTTTGTTTTTAAAAACAAAAAAACTAACATTTGCTTCTTTAATCTTTTTGTATTCTATCTATTTGTTTTCTTTTTATTTATCATACAATTAACAAAAGCACAAAAGACCTCTAACACTAGCTTGCTCTATTCTTTTTCTATTCTATCTGTTTTCTTTTTATTTATTGTATGATTTTTAAAAAAAAACCTTGCTACGTGAACTGCATTAAGCTAACTGAGACTTGTAGCACTTGCATATCATTGCTCTTTTGTTGATTTTGATTGCTTCCATTGTCCTCATTTGTAAGTCGCTTTGGATAAAAGTGTCTGCTAAATGTCTAAATGTAAATGTAAAATACTATTTTTTTTTCTGAGTTGGTGTTATATCATTCACTTGGATGTAATAAGTTTCACTGAGTAAATACAGCTGGATAAAACAAAAACTAAACAACAAAATGTGATTATTTGAAAGGGGGTGATTCTCTTCTATACTCTGTCTGTCTGTGTGTGTGTGTGTGTGTGTGTGTGTGTGTGTGTTAGTGAGTGTGTGAGAGTGTGTGTGAGTGCATGTGAGAGAGAGCGTGTGTGTGAGAGTGCGTGTGAGTGTGTGATTTCACTTGTGAGTGAGTGAGTTGTGTGTGTGTGTTTTAATGGACATCCTTATTCAATGACTTGAATCCGGATAATTTCATAATTGTGATACCCAGACACATACAGTACATATGAATCTTTATGGGTTCATAGGATGGGTGTCCTTTAAATAATGTTACATAAATTACAAAATATCTATCAATGCTTAAATAAGTATGTTGTTTCCTGTTAGGTGAATGTGACCTACACATACAGTATGCAACATCTGCACAGAGTTTAATTTTAGCCCGCAGTGACTGCAGTATTGATTTCCATTGTGTGTACAAAGCCTCTCAGAGTAGGAGTACAGGTCTTGGATCTGTTTTTGCCTTTCATGTCCTAATTAGAGCAATTTCAGAAACACGGGGGCTTAATTCTCAATCATCAGAGCACAACATCTCATTTTAAATAGGGAAATTTCCATCCTCTTAAAGACTTATACCTTCAAAGTTTGTTGTTTCTTGACTAAAATGTAGTTAGGCAATAAGGAAATATTATGTTCCTCGAAGAAGGGATAATTTCCCTTGATTCAATTAAAAACTGCATTGAGGGAGCTGACATAATGAGAAACAGCCTCCAATAGTCTATTAGGCTCTGCAATTACACAAGCCACTTCGGACTAGAAACAGATAATGCAGACTCTGATTGGACAAATGAATCGATGCTCTGCTTTATAGTCAATTCATTTACTGTTGATCCGTCTCTTGAGGTCAATGCTAAGGCAACGTATTGTAAATATTTACTGCATATCTGATGATTGTCTTATGTAATTGGGATGGACAGCTGTTTACAGGAAGTAAGCTTTGAAGCTTAGCATTGAAGAGACGTAGCCAAGGAAGCCTGAACGTAGAACAAAGACTCAATGAAACAACAAACTTGTACTGTATGGCTTAAAAAAGACGTGTGTGTGTGTGTGTGTGTGTTTTGCAGTTACATTTATTTATTTATTTGTTTGTTTGTTTTACTTTTTATGTTATTGTGTTAGGCCGCACACATCCTGAATAGTGAAGCCAAAAAATTTTAACGCCCCTTGTATGTTCAAGTGTTCGTTTTTATAACAAGTTTGTTTTTAGTTCGTTATTTAATGCTATAAAAACAGGGTGTGGTGTCATGATTGTGAGCTTGCGATTGGGTCTGCGGGAGTTAGGACGGGACTTTAATACCGCAGCTCCACCTCATGATCACTACTGCGCAGACTCAGGCTCCAAATGAATCACTACTGCGGGAGACTCTGGCTCCAAATTACGTCATTTTAGCAAGATGACAGCAGCCATACTGGGATGTTTTGGCTTCACTTTTCTATAGCGGAAATGCATTGTCCATCTTTTTTTACAGTCTATGGTGCACACATGTGAGACACAAACACAATCATTTTATCATTTTCAAATTTGTTTGAAATCTGGCCAATCAGTTGAGCAGCAGCCAATGAAATTAAGAGAGAGCAAACATAGTCTTAATGTAAAGCTTTTGCCTTTGTGTGATGTGCTTTTAGGCTATTGTTCTGTTTTGAAGTCCTTTTGCTTATTTATTTTTTTATTATGATATGTTTTAAATTATGGAGGTATCGTTTCCTCTCTGTGGTTTCCTGTTGCTCTATTTTCCATCTGTGTCTCATTAATTAGTCCGATTAAACCCTTTATCTTTGTGTATTTCAAATCCTCTTGTTTGCCTTGTTCTCTGTCTGGTCTTGTCTGGATGCAAGTATGTTAGGGAGTCTTGAATTTGGATTTAGATCCTCACAGCCTCCTGGGGTTTTTTTTTTTCAGCACTACAGAAGACCAGAGGCCAGTTGCATAGTTCATGCAATCTTAAAAATTCATCTAATATTTTTCTTCAAGACTGCTCATAACTTAGTAAAAAGGTAGACTGGTCTAATTTGGATCTGTAAAGTAAGACTCATTTCCCATTGGCTAGCTGCTAGTTGGTCAAACTAGTTCTTAAGACACAGTCTTAACCAGTGATTTTTCAAACCCTTGGTCGTGACCTACTTAAAAATGGGTCGCCAGGATGATTTAAAGGGGTCCTATTATGCTCTTTTACAATGTCTTGAATTTGTTTTGGGGGTGTACTAGAACATGCTCTCATGCTTGGTGGTTCGAAAAACGCATTATTTTTTACATAATTTACATTATTACAATACCTTTCTCCCCATCCTGGCACAAACGGCTCGATTAGTTCTGGGTTTGATGAAGGCCCGCCTTCCGAAAAAAGAAATGTGATGTGATTGGTTAGCTGTCCCAGTGCATTGTGATTGGCGAACAGCTTAGACGGCGTTTCAGTACTGCTCGCTAAACTGCAAGCTAAAACCGGTGTTTTCAGAAAGCAAGCGCGTTTATCCACAGTGGAGAGAGAGCGCGAGCATATGGTTGCCAGGTTGACAATGATAAGTAGCACATTTAGCAGATATTTCCGTATTGCGCAAGTGTAAAGCTCTGTTTTGGGGATTACGTCTCTTTATATCAGGCAACCCAGTTGTTTTCCTCTGCGGCCAGGTTAAACCTTGTTGTAGCCTATATATGTTCTATTCATTCTTTTTTAGAAACCTCGCACTTTTCTACTCAATTTTAAACGTTGTAAAATTTTAAACAAATTAAGTAGTCCACTACTGCACACGTGCCACAATTTCGATACAGGGCCAGCTGTATCGATACTCGTATCGTCAAATCTCTGTGACGATACATCATTGTATCGATATTTTGAACACAGCACTAGTAAATACATCTAAATGCTATGTCAGATGCAGATTCTAGAAATGTTTTCTTATGTTGGAATGAAAGACACTAAGTACTGGATGAAGTGCTTCTTATTTTTACTCAAGTAATATTCTAAACAGTGACTTCAACTTCTACCAAAGTCATTTTCTGGTAAGATATCTGTACTTTTACTTGAGTATGGTTTTCAGGTACTTTATACACCACTGGATTTGACGCACTGACGTATGCGTAGGTTTTGTATGCATGGGTCAAGCATGCGCTGTGGAGAGTGTGTGGAGAATAAGCTGCAACGCATGATGTTCAGAGTCGCATGAGCCCTGACAAATAAAAGTCAGAACAGTTTTTTTTCTTTGTGTATGCCTGCATTATTCTCGTGGACCCATTTACAAGAGACTGGAGATTCCTCTGACGGTTCACAGCCATTCTTTCAATAACATAATTAACATAATTTTAACATAAATACAATAACAAAATTATGTTCATCTTTAAATTAACATATTTTTTTACAATAACCTTATGTCAGAGTAAAAATATTGAACAGAAAGCATGGAACAGGACTACAGGTGCATCTCCATAAATTAGAATGCCGTGGAAAAGTTCATTTATTTCAGTAATTCAACTCAAATTGTGAAATTGTGTTGTCCAGAAGAAAATCATTGACACCCTTCACAAGGAGGGTAAGCCACAAACATTCATTGCCAAAGAAGCTGGCTGTTTACAGAGTGCTGTATCAAAGCATGTTAACAGAAAGTTGAGTGGAAGGAAAAAGTGTGGAAGAAAAAGATGCACAACCAACCGAGAGAACCGCAGCCTTATGAGGATTGTCAAGCAAAATCGATTCAAGAATTTGAGTGAACTTCACAAGGAATGGACTGAGGCTGGGGTCAAGGCATCAAGAGCCACCACACACAGACGTGTCAAGGAATTTGGCTACAGTTGTCGTATCCCTCTTGTTAAGCCACTCCTGAACCACAGACAACATCAGAGGCGTCTTACCTGGGCTAAGGAGAAGAACTGGACTGTTGCCCAGTGGTCCAAAGTCCTCCTTTAAGATGAGAGCAACTTTTGTATTTCATTTGGAAACCAAGGACCTAGAGTCTGGAGGAAGGGTGGAGAAACTCATAGCCCAAGTTGCTTGAAGTCCAGTGTTAAGTTTCCACAGTCTGTGATGATTTGGGGTGCAATGTCATATGCTGGTGTTGGTCCATTGTGTTTTTTGAAAACCAACATCACTGCACCCGTTTACCAAGAAATTTGGAGCACTTCATGCTTCCTTCTGCTGACCAGCTTTTTGAAGATGCTGATTTCATTTTCCAGCAGGATTTGGCACCTGCTCACACTGCCAAAAGCACCAAAAGTTGGTTAAATGACCATGGTGTTGGTGTGCTTGACTGGCCAGCAAACTCACCAGACCTGAACCCCATAGAGAATCTATGGGGTATTGTCAAGTGGAAAATGAGAAACAAGAGACCAAAAAATGTAGATGAGCTGAAGGCCACTGTCAAAGAAACCTGGGCTTCCATACCACCTCAGTAGTGCCACAAACTGATCACCTCCATGCCACGCCGAATTGGGGCAGTAATTAAAGCAAAAGGAGCCCCTACCATGTATTGAGTACATGTACAGTAAATGAACATACTTTCCAGAAGGCCAACAATTCACTAGAAATGTTTTTTTTATTGGTCTTATGGAGTATTCTAATTTGTTGAGATAGTGAGTTGGTGGGTTTTTGTTAAATGTGAGCCAAAATCATCACAATTAAAAGAACCAAAGACTTAAACTACTTCAGTCTGTCTGCATTTAATTTATTTAATACACGAGTTTCACAATTTGAGTTGAATTACTGAAATAAATGAACTTTTCCACGACATTCTAATTTATTGAGATGCACCTGTATACTATAGGCTATTATCCGCCAAAATGCAGATTCGTCACTCGACAACTTACGCAAATGAGATTAAGAGGCTTTAGTAAGTTTGATTTGATTTATTAATTTATTTACTAAATAAATTAAGCTACACCCATGACCTTTTCACTTGTACAGCACTTTGAGCTACAATCTTGTATTGAAAGATCTATAAATTAAAAAGTTTCTGATTTATTTTTCACTGTTGCTCCACTCATCTGAGAGATGAAGATGTCATCTGGGTATTCGCTCCTGATTGCCTTGTGGTCTTTAATGGAAATGTGGCTTATTTTCTTGGTTTGGAAATGCTCAGGTTAGCGCTACTTTTAAAACTCTGGAGACGCCGATTGTGCCACAAATACACAGAAACTCTTACATACATACATTTATGATGATTGTGGTTTTTATATTGGCATCATTTATTGTAAAGCATCATAAATCACAATCACTTTGTCATTATGCCCATTACGGTAGTGGTGTGTGTGTGTGTGTATGCAGTGGTATTATAATGATGTTTGGTATATGTTGTAAAATGTTGGCTTGTGAGTGACAGTGATGTGTGGAGTGTTAATGGCATTTCATGTGCGTGTGTGTCTGGATTTAAGAGGTTGTTATTAGTGCTAGAGTGAGGGTGTTTCTTTCAGGAACCTGGTTCGGATTCTCAGTAATTCAACACAGAGACAAACTCGTCTACTGTACAGGGGAAGCTTTTACTCTTTCAACCTTTTTTCCCTTATAAACACACAAACGTCCCTCATGTGTCATATGTTTCTCTCCATGCCTCTGTCTTGTCATATTATGCAGTGATCCACATCACAGGTTGTGGTTTTGGCATATTTTTTTCTTTTATATGAAAACTAAATTTAGACTTTTAAGGGAAGATCTTTTCAGTCTACCACCCATAAAGACCAATGGAGAACATGGTGCAAGAGAGTTATACTATTGATAATTATCAAATTATGTTGATATTTTTAAACTTTCCTCTTTAGTTTTCTCAGTTGCTAAGAGATTTCTTGAAACTTAACACATTTGTCAAAGCTATAACTGTTTATGCAGAACATAAACATACTGTAGCAAACTTTATAAGATTCCTGAATAAGAAAAAGATTAGACAATTCTGGGACCTTTTACTCGTCCATCTCTTCTTCTTCCACCTCAATCACTGTCTCCTTTTCCTTTTATATCTCCTTTCGCAACTTCTCAGAAACACAGGAATAATGTTTATAGTTTTGAGAATTAGTGTTTCTTGTACAAATGCTTGGCTAATATGGATATTAGAGTAAAAGCAATTGAGAAAAACTGCAATATAATAATCATGATTATAAATGAAATAAAATTAGATGTGAATGCAACAATGCGACAGAAAATACATTAAAAAATCTTTAAGTATCTTTTAGCAACAGACAGTTTGCACACATACGAGCTCTCCATCTCTCTATCTCCCTCTCTTTCTTGCCCTCCCTCTCTGTAATAATTGAATAATCTCCTGCTCTTGTTATCGTCAGCTTGCAGAAGGAAGGGATGGTAAATTACCTGAATGTTTATGAGCAGGCTGTAGGTTAATGATTAGTTAGCACAATACAATTTGAAGATTACGGTGAGGTTTGGGTGGAAGGATGACCTGGGGTGAAGAGATGCTTATCTTGCAGCTTATTGGCTTTGGCAGACATCTTATTCTACAGTTTTCACTGGCAAATACATAAACACAATTGTATAAAGGTGGAACAGAATGGTTTGGTCAGGCTAGACAAACTGTGATTCTGTAGATATAAGATATAATTTCTAAGGGAAAAAAAAAACTAGTTTCTATTGTGACTTCACATGTAGTATATACTTGCCAGTTCACTTAAGTACATTCAAATTGTGTGTAGCACTGGATATTCCCAAGCAAATGTTGACTCTGTTCCAAAACCTTGTGAACTGTATTTGTAGGCATTCTAAGGGTGTTCCAAATCATAACTGCTAAGATATATTCTTTTGGCTAAAATTCATATAACATACTACCCTATTCATATATGTCAGAAAAAAGTATAATTTATGCTAGTTCGAATACAGCCAAAGGGTAAGGAAGCACTGCATGCATCCTTTGAAGAGATGCCATTCCTAGAATGCATTGCTACAGACTGAGTGAAAAGTCTGATTCTATTGCCTTGTTCAGACTGTCGGTCCAAATTCAATTATTTCTGTATCCAATTGGAATCTGATTTAAATGTTTGACTGTCCACACTGTGTTGCAAATGCTCAGATCTGATTTGTGTGTCCCGTGGTGCTCTTTCGTTTTACTGAATATCTGCATTGGTTTTTATAGAAACAATGTTGCATTGGTATATCTATGCTAAAAACACAACAATAACAGCAATACAGTTTGCAATGCAGATGTTCTTACAACAAGTTGCCGCCGCGCTGGATTATATTACATTTTATGAGGGAGTGGCAGAAACATATGAAGCTGGAATGTGCAAATTTATTCCATTCTGCTGACTCCGCCTGTGACAAAACTCAAAGAGCTGTGTAGACCTGCGGTATATTGTCATTTTCCACCTGACTTGCACTTCGTAATAACACAACGAGTTAAGAAGTGTCTCAAAACGTGCAAGAAACAACATAATATAGGCGCGTTTTTCCAATAGGCCTGGGTTGAGAATGTTCCAAATCACCTTAGAGCTTCCATTTGAGGAATGAAATGACAGCTATCTATATAGGCAGCAGCAGAAAGCAAGGCAGATTACTAGGTTTTAGAACAGAGTCATTTGAAAGACACAGAGATTAGCGCATTTTATTGCAGTACATGGGCTACTTGTAACTGTATACAGAGCTTAGGACATCACCTCATGGGTGCCCTGTCAAGCCTTGTTAACATATTAACGGTTCGTTAACTTTCACGCTGTGTTAATGTAGTTCATAAATGTGTGGGTTTGGACCACAATTGCGTTTAGTGCTTTGAAGGGCAGTCTGACATTATGTCCAGCTGGGGCTCTTTAGTTTCACAGGCCTGTGTTGTAGGAGCAGCCCAGTGGGCACAGGGGTGGGCGCGCTAAGCTCCAGTAACATGTTAGCAAAACAGCAGCTGAAAACAGATGAGACCTGTAACTCTCACAGACAGATGTGAGGATAGCAAGCCAAATGGGAAACGAGAGAGCGAACAAGGAAGTGGTTTTAAAATCAGTGAACAAAGTCAAGAGAGAAACATAATATAAAGAGATAGAGAGATAGAATCAAAGCAAAGGAAAGCAGAAATATGGCAACCAAACATAGAAAGTTAGAAATAGAAAACGCAGTACACAGATAAGTTTTCAAATTCTCACCTCTTGCTCTTTCCCACACTTTGCCTTGTAGTACTAGTTGCCAGACCCCCTCGCAGACTGGCGCTGATTGATGACCTCATCAGGGAATTAATGTAACAAACACTGCATGAAGTTTTGAAACTTGTAGGTCTGTCAGACAGGTCTCCCTGTCCTGAACACATCTCTTTCTTCTTTTTACTTTTTCCTCCCTCCTGTGTCAATGTATGTTATACCATAATGTTATTCATTATCCTGTTTACATTCAAGATTATTCTACTCTTTGTGTGCATTGTTTTATAGACTTTGTCCAATTAAAATTTCAGCATTTTTAATAAACACGTTAAACAATATTATGTAAATATTTTACATATACCAATTTACTATAATTTTTGTAATGTATTTTTTTTTCTAAGCAATGTTTTTGAGTTTTATTTTTTAATTTGACAAGATGTTAAAAAGGAAATATTATTTTATACAGAAAGAAACAGTGCCTAAGTGGTGAAACATTCCATTTTGAAATGTTACATAAGCCATATAAATTACAGATGTGCTAAATGTTAATGTTTTAATGTTTTTTCTTGTAAAAATATACATAATTTTAATTTGCATGTGATAACTCATTTACCCAGTTTGCTTAAAAGAAAAACAACTGAAATCATAACCCTAACTCGGCCCTTTTTTTAAAAATTGTGGTGTAGTTTTGGTTTTTCTAATATATTGGAAATATAGTTAACACATAAATTTGAGTTAAATATCCTTTTGTATGAAAACGGACTATAATAAACTAAAATTGGACAATGATACATAGATGTTTACAAAACTATCAACCAATCAGTCCCCTGCTTTCAGGGATGGGGTTAAGGTTTTGCTTATTGTTATACTATTTGTTCCAACAACAGCAAAGTAGTTTGATCCAGAAGCATGTCCTTTCAGTAAATCAGTCACATTTTTGAAAGCTGATCCTCAATTAACCAGTTAGAGGTTATATAGGACCCGTATAAGCAAGATTACAAGTTCTCTTGATTTGTTTACAGTATTCGAATGGGTCTTCTTGTGTCCAAGGAATTCTTTTCCCACCATATTCCATTTCCTACCACCTGTCTTTCCTTATAGTTTTACTCTTTCTTCCACACATACACACTGCACATGTGGTGTGCAGATTGTGTGTACCATCTCAGAGTACAACAGACAACCAAGTACAGTTATAGAGCATCTAACTTTTGACCTTTCACCTTCTCATTTAATAGTCAAGTGCTAATGCACTGGGTAAAACACCTTTTTCAATAATAATGAAAAACCTGCGCCTGAAATGGCACATAAAAACAAAACAAACTGTGATTGGTCACTTTTGATATATGATATGCAGAGCATATGT
>NW_015647041.1:70873-76719 GCF_001515625.1 Sinocyclocheilus rhinocerous
ACATACATTTATGATGATTGTGGTTTTTATATTGGCATCATTTATTGTAAAGCATCATAAATCACAATCACTTTGTCATTATGCCCATTACGGTAGTGGTGTGTGTGTGTGTGTATGCAGTGGTATTATAATGATGTTTGGTATATGTTGTAAAATGTTGGCTTGTGAGTGACAGTGATGTGTGGAGTGTTAATGGCATTTCATGTGCGTGTGTGTCTGGATTTAAGAGGTTGTTATTAGTGCTAGAGTGAGGGTGTTTCTTTCAGGAACCTGGTTCGGATTCTCAGTAATTCAACACAGAGACAAACTCGTCTACTGTACAGGGGAAGCTTTTACTCTTTCAACCTTTTTTCCCTTATAAACACACAAACGTCCCTCATGTGTCATATGTTTCTCTCCATGCCTCTGTCTTGTCATATTATGCAGTGATCCACATCACAGGTTGTGGTTTTGGCATATTTTTTTCTTTTATATGAAAACTAAATTTAGACTTTTAAGGGAAGATCTTTTCAGTCTACCACCCATAAAGACCAATGGAGAACATGGTGCAAGAGAGTTATACTATTGATAATTATCAAATTATGTTGATATTTTTAAACTTTCCTCTTTAGTTTTCTCAGTTGCTAAGAGATTTCTTGAAACTTAACACATTTGTCAAAGCTATAACTGTTTATGCAGAACATAAACATACTGTAGCAAACTTTATAAGATTCCTGAATAAGAAAAAGATTAGACAATTCTGGGACCTTTTACTCGTCCATCTCTTCTTCTTCCACCTCAATCACTGTCTCCTTTTCCTTTTATATCTCCTTTCGCAACTTCTCAGAAACACAGGAATAATGTTTATAGTTTTGAGAATTAGTGTTTCTTGTACAAATGCTTGGCTAATATGGATATTAGAGTAAAAGCAATTGAGAAAAACTGCAATATAATAATCATGATTATAAATGAAATAAAATTAGATGTGAATGCAACAATGCGACAGAAAATACATTAAAAAATCTTTAAGTATCTTTTAGCAACAGACAGTTTGCACACATACGAGCTCTCCATCTCTCTATCTCCCTCTCTTTCTTGCCCTCCCTCTCTGTAATAATTGAATAATCTCCTGCTCTTGTTATCGTCAGCTTGCAGAAGGAAGGGATGGTAAATTACCTGAATGTTTATGAGCAGGCTGTAGGTTAATGATTAGTTAGCACAATACAATTTGAAGATTACGGTGAGGTTTGGGTGGAAGGATGACCTGGGGTGAAGAGATGCTTATCTTGCAGCTTATTGGCTTTGGCAGACATCTTATTCTACAGTTTTCACTGGCAAATACATAAACACAATTGTATAAAGGTGGAACAGAATGGTTTGGTCAGGCTAGACAAACTGTGATTCTGTAGATATAAGATATAATCTCTAAGGGAAAAAAAAAACTAGTTTCTATTGTGACTTCACATGTAGTATATACTTGCCAGTTCACTTAAGTACATTCAAATTGTGTGTAGCACTGGATATTCCCAAGCAAATGTTGACTCTGTTCCAAAACCTTGTGAACTGTATTTGTAGGCATTCTAAGGGTGTTCCAAATCATAACTGCTAAGATATATTCTTTTGGCTAAAATTCATATAACATACTACCCTATTCATATATGTCAGAAAAAAGTATAATTTATGCTAGTTCGAATACAGCCAAAGGGTAAGGAAGCACTGCATGCATCCTTTGAAGAGATGCCATTCCTAGAATGCATTGCTACAGACTGAGTGAAAAGTCTGATTCTATTGCCTTGTTCAGACTGTCGGTCCAAATTCAATTATTTCTGTATCCAATTGGAATCTGATTTAAATGTTTGACTGTCCACACTGTGTTGCAAATGCTCAGATCTGATTTGTGTGTCCCGTGGTGCTCTTTCGTTTTACTGAATATCTGCATTGGTTTTTATAGAAACAATGTTGCATTGGTATATCTATGCTAAAAACACAACAATAACAGCAATACAGTTTGCAATGCAGATGTTCTTACAACAAGTTGCCGCCGCGCTGGATTATATTACATTTTATGAGGGAGTGGCAGAAACATATGAAGCTGGAATGTGCAAATTTATTCCATTCTGCTGACTCCGCCTGTGACAAAACTCAAAGAGCTGTGTAGACCTGCGGTATATTGTCATTTTCCACCTGACTTGCACTTCGTAATAACACAACGAGTTAAGAAGTGTCTCAAAACGCGCAAGAAACAACATAATATAGGCGCGTTTTTCCAATAGGCCTGGGTTGAGAATGTTCCAAATCACCTTAGAGCTTCCATTTGAGGAATGAAATGACAGCTATCTATATAGGCAGCAGCAGAAAGCAAGGCAGATTACTAGGTTTTAGAACAGAGTCATTTGAAAGACACAGAGATTAGCGCATTTTATTGCAGTACATGGGCTACTTGTAACTGTATACAGAGCTTAGGACATCACCTCATGGGTGCCCTGTCAAGCCTTGTTAACATATTAACGGTTCGTTAACTTTCACGCTGTGTTAATGTAGTTCATAAATGTGTGGGTTTGGACCACAATTGCGTTTAGTGCTTTGAAGGGCAGTCTGACATTATGTCCAGCTGGGGCTCTTTAGTTTCACAGGCCTGTGTTGTAGGAGCAGCCCAGTGGGCACAGGGGTGGGCGCGCTAAGCTCCAGTAACATGTTAGCAAAACAGCAGCTGAAAACAGATGAGACCTGTAACTCTCACAGACAGATGTGAGGATAGCAAGCCAAATGGGAAACGAGAGAGCGAACAAGGAAGTGGTTTTAAAATCAGTGAACAAAGTCAAGAGAGAAACATAATATAAAGAGATAGAGAGATAGAATCAAAGCAAAGGAAAGCAGAAATATGGCAACCAAACATAGAAAGTTAGAAATAGAAAACGCAGTACACAGATAAGTTTTCAAATTCTCACCTCTTGCTCTTTCCCACACTTTGCCTTGTAGTACTAGTTGCCAGACCCCCTCGCAGACTGGCGCTGATTGATGACCTCATCAGGGAATTAATGTAACAAACACTGCATGAAGTTTTGAAACTTGTAGGTCTGTCAGACAGGTCTCCCTGTCCTGAACACATCTCTTTCTTCTTTTTACTTTTTCCTCCCTCCTGTGTCAATGTATGTTATACCATAATGTTATTCATTATCCTGTTTACATTCAAGATTATTCTACTCTTTGTGTGCATTGTTTTATAGACTTTGTCCAATTAAAATTTCAGCATTTTTAATAAACACGTTAAACAATATTATGTAAATATTTTACATATACCAATTTACTATAATTTTTGTAATGTATTTTTTTTTCTAAGCAATGTTTTTGAGTTTTATTTTTTAATTTGACAAGATGTTAAAAAGGAAATATTATTTTATACAGAAAGAAACAGTGCCTAAGTGGTGAAACATTCCATTTTGAAATGTTACATAAGCCATATAAATTACAGATGTGCTAAATGTTAATGTTTTAATGTTTTTTCTTGTAAAAATATACATAATTTTAATTTGCATGTGATAACTCATTTACCCAGTTTGCTTAAAAGAAAAACAACTGAAATCATAACCCTAACTCGGCCCTTTTTTTTAAAATTGTGGTGTAGTTTTGGTTTTTCTAATATATTGGAAATATAGTTAACACATAAATTTGAGTTAAATATCCTTTTGTATGAAAACGGACTATAATAAACTAAAATTGGACAATGATACATAGATGTTTACAAAACTATCAACCAATCAGTCCCCTGCTTTCAGGGATGGGGTTAAGGTTTTGCTTATTGTTATACTATTTGTTCCAACAACAGCAAAGTAGTTTGATCCAGAAGCATGTCCTTTCAGTAAATCAGTCACATTTTTGAAAGCTGATCCTCAATTAACCAGTTAGAGGTTATATAGGACCCGTATAAGCAAGATTACAAGTTCTCTTGATTTGTTTACAGTATTCGAATGGGTCTTCTTGTGTCCAAGGAATTCTTTTCCCACCATATTCCATTTCCTACCACCTGTCTTTCCTTATAGTTTTACTCTTTCTTCCACACATACACACTGCACATGTGGTGTGCAGATTGTGTGTACCATCTCAGAGTACAACAGACAACCAAGTACAGTTATAGAGCATCTAACTTTTGACCTTTCACCTTCTCATTTAATAGTCAAGTGCTAATGCACTGGGTAAAACACCTTTTTCAATAATAATGAAAAACCTGCGCCTGAAATGGCACATAAAAACAAAACAAACTGTGATTGGTCACTTTTGATATATGATATGCAGAGCATATGTCAAAGTCATGGGATCATGAACTCACAGAGAATGCACAAACTGAAGAAATGCATAGCAATGTAAGTCATTTCAGATAAAGCTGGAGGTTCTTCGCTAGAATAAGCAGTAATGTTGACCAGACGTTTTGCTACAAGTCCTAAAGTCATGGGATCATGAACTCACAGAGAATGCACAAACTGAAGAAATGCATAGCAATGTAAGTCATTTCAGATAAAGCTGGAGGTTCTTGGCTAGAATAAGCAGTAATGTTGACCAGACGTTTTGCTACAAGTCCAAAGGTTCTGTGAGCTTTGGCAAAAAGCACAAGATATTTTCTCTCTTTTTTGAAGTGCCAGTTATGTTGCCAAGTTGGAGTTTATCAACATTCCTCCACAATTATTTTATCTCATCTGTCAAATGATGTTTAGGTTGCATGCACACAGTTAAACAGTTAATTGTGGTTAGATTTGCCCTGAATGTTTTAAAATGTATTTTAAATGTAATTATAACGAGTAGACATACTTTGATTCAATTTTAAGGTTAGTCTAAACTAAACTGCCTTTACATTTCTTTTATAACACAACTTGTTAATGAGACAACATCTTGTGAAATTGCTGCCGTAAAGATCGTCTTTTTCCGAACAATACAAGCTTGTTTTGGTTGGAGTGTGATTCTCGGCTATAGGCAGACTTCTGCAGTAAACATATGTGGGTTTAATTAGCAGCAGACTGAGCCGAGCTGAGCAGGGCTGCTCATTAGAGTCTCAATTATGGCTGTTAAGAAAGACAGTGGACTATGATGTTTCATTAAAGCTATAGTGTTCCATTATCATAATGCATTCTGAGTTGCAGTTAACACTTTGCATTAAGGTTTCATTTGTTAACATTAGTCATTGCATTAGGTATGAAGAACTAATAATGAACTATGTTAAACCATTTATTAATCTAGTTCATGTTTATTTTTATTTCTTGTTCATAATATGTTTATGTGAGTAATAAAAAAAGATCAGGAAAAGGCTGAGAAAACATCCATTAGACTGTGGTTTGTTGTTTTGACAACAACAACAAAAATCAAAGAATAACATGTTGGAGCCATACTGTTGTGTTGGAGCCATGGGCTGTGTCATATTTTCCTATTTCCCCCTTTCTCTACTAAATAATTTCCTGTTTATTTTCACTGTCCTGTTATATGAAAGCATTAAAATTGACATAAATCAAAGATTTTCAAATACTAGCATGAAATAGTAACACACAGTCATGTGTGTGTAGCAAATCAGCTCATGGGGAAATATGAATAATTAATCATAACTAGTTATAATTAATTATAAATATTTAGATCCGCTGTAGATATTTACTTGACCTCTCAGGGTCAACTGTCTGTCAATTCTAATAACGTTAATTTCCTGGTTAAGGGAAATAACTTTCTTACTGTACAACTCTACACAGAGCCTGTAGCATAAATCTGCAGTTATGAGCAAACAATGACCAACGTCAAGTGTGATACAAGTAAGACTTTATTAACTACATAAACACTTAAACTAGTCTAACATACTACATAAACACTTAAACTAGTCTAACATACACATA
>NW_015647041.1:77682-102980 GCF_001515625.1 Sinocyclocheilus rhinocerous
ATCGTGACGTAGGTATGTGGGGGCGTGTTAGAACGAGCCGTTTTAGGTAGGCGTGGCTGACTCTTAACTTTTATAAAGAATATCTCTTTGGATTTGAGACTTTAGTCTTTGCAACTTTACAGATCTTCTTTATGCACCAAGAGCTTGTAACACTCCAAAGAGAAAGGAAAATTTTAAATCGCATCATATGACCCCTTTAAATTTGTTTAATGGCACTTGTAAATATCACGGCTCTTGTGTCATAGACAGTGAAGTAGATGTTTTTGTGTTCTGTGAGAGCTCAAGGACCTAAGGGAGCTCCTTTTTAACTATTCATAAAACAATACACACTGAGCCCACAGCAATTAGAAAGCCCTTAATAGACTTCGATTGCACTCACAGGGTCATGGTCATCACTAAGGAGCCCGATACAGGTGGGTACTCTGTGTTTATTTTTCATGTTTATTTTTTTTTTTTATGTCACCTATAAATAATGCGGACATTTAAATGAAGGTGCATCATCATAAGTATGTCATTATTTTAATTTCAGCTGCGGCTGTGGTTGTTTTCCCTGTGCTCCTGCATGTGATATGAGCGCTCATCTCCAAAAAAAAAAAAACATCACTCAGTGTAATGTGGGGTTTGGTGATTGGGTTTTGTTTCATGTTCATGTTTTCCATGTCTTTTATTTTGTAATTGTTTCGTGCTGTCAGTGTAAAGCTGCCCTTGCCCTCATGTATCTCTGCCTTGTGTATGTGTCATGTTCTGATTGGTAGTCTTAGTCATGTGTCTTGTTTCCCATTGGTTTGTTCATGTCATGTGACCCTCCTTGTCTGCTATAAGTAGCCATCATGTTCCCATTGTGCTTTGTCGTGTATTGAAGTTGTAACCCGCTGTCGGTGAGTCTAATCTGTTCATGCCTAGTCAAGTCTGTGTATCTTGTTTGGATTATGTTTGGATTTTGGATTTCACCTTGTTTGAATAAAACTGCACTTGGGTTCGCACTACGCTCGCCTTCAGTGGACTGAATCGTTACACTCAGGAGATTTTTGTGATCGATTAAAGAGAAACCAAGTTTAGAGTGCAAAATAAATTTCAAGCACAAGGCCAATAAATTATCATTCAAAATTCTTTCACTTTTACAACTGTTTTGTACATAATTTCAGCCTTAGGTATTCTGTGTATTTTTAGATTTTATAGACTCCGTTTTATAAACTTTAAAATCTCTTATTTACTTACACTTTTACATCATTAGGTATTTAGAGTGTGTCAAGGATGATGTAACATCTGTTTCTCTACTAACGTCAGCTGGACCTTTTTCTGTTTTCAGTTCCTTTTGGATCACTTTCCCAAGAAACTTTAATGTTATTCTTTTGGAGCCTTGCAAGCACTATACATTTTTTCTTTCTTGAAATGCAAATTTAGACTTTCTAAATTTAAATTTGGTGAATCTACACTGTGCTACAGTGATGGGCTTAAAGATTATGTACCTGTCAAAATACTGTAGGCTAATTGAAAAAACACAAATTTTTGTGTTTGAAAAACTCCAAAAATGTACCTACACAATACATGCAATTCACTGCAGCTTCCAGCTAAATTGAAAACTAATGACAGTAAAATATCAACAACTTTTATTCCTTTTGACTTAAATTATGACTATGGGGGCAGATAACCGATTATAGAATATAGACTTAATTTCGCAGTTTCTTGAACAATACTATGTTACTGGATGACCTCAAAACACTTTTACCATGGTGCATGATTTGTAAACTAATAAATTTTGACATGTGCATCAAATAGCCAGTTCCATATGTACGGATTTTCCAACGTAGTGCTCAGGTACAAGGACAGTAATACACAAATCACAATAAAAGAGCTTGAAGACTTGTAGAAACAAGGTAAAATGGCATGGCTTCTTTAGCAAATGCAATTTTATCTCATGATTGCTTTTAACACTATTGGTTAGATATAGGGCAGGGTTTAGTTTAGGTGGAACATTATTTTTAAACAAAATAGAGCTTTAAAATTTTAGAGCCAATCACTGGACATTTAATTTCTGAACTGCCACGATATTTACAACAACCAGCATAATAAATTGTTGCCAGATTCATATTCGTCTGTTTCAGATCAAAATTAAAACAGTTTTTGTGGACATTTCACTTTGAAGCAGCAAAAATATTCTTGTGATCAAATGTTGGCATAGGCACTGTGTGTGTGTGTGTGTGTGTGTGTGTGTGTGTCTCTCTCTCTCTCTCTGTGTGTGTCTCTGTCCCATTTCTCCAGCCAAAGCTATTCATCAAAATGGAGTGAATGGAATTCCTAAACCCTTTAAAAACAAACAAATAAAGCTTAAGAATAGATGATTTGCACCCTTCCATTTTCTTCCGTTTTACTTCAGTGAGCCTCTCCCTCACGCAGCTGCAGCCAATGATAGGCACGACTAAAATTCTTATGAAATTAATAATAACTTACCATAATTTTCCATATCTCATATAAATATTGATTATTGGTCAGCAGGGATGATGCCTAGATTATCTCCATCCAAATAAAATGGTTTAAGCAAGGCCGGCCATACACAATGAGTGTAATGCAGAACAGGTCCGCAGAGGCCAGACCCTATCAGTGGGGAGAATTGGGAAGAAATGCCTCTGCAGTTTTTCTCCATCTGCTGTTAGTCTCTCACACACAAACACATACAGGGGTCCAGGATGGTGACTCACAAGCTGATGGTGTTTTGGTTTTCATGTCGCATGTAGCCAATAGCAATACTGCAGCGTACAGTACATATACACTGTACTCATACAGTTTTTGTTGTACAACAAACTGACCAGGTGTATTCATATGCGTTTGCTTACAATAGACTGATCTGCCTCTTATGTTCATCAAGGCTGCATTTATTTGATCAAAATACAGTAAAACAGTAATATTGATACATATTATTACAAATTAAAACAACTGTTTTATTTTTAATATGTTTTAAATTGTAATTTATCTCTGTGATGGCAAAGCTGAATTTTCAGCAGTCATTACTCCAGTCTTCAGTGTCACATGATCCTTCAGAAATCATTCAAATATACTGATTTGCTGTCAAGAAACATTTCTGATTATTAATGTTAAAAACAGTTGTGCTGCCTGATATTTTAAAATATGGGGGGAAAATGTTTTTTTTATTATTTTTAAAAATGTCTTTGATTAATAGAAAAAAACAGCATTTATTTATTATGGAAATATATGTTAACAATGTGAACATCTTTACTCTCAGTTTTGATCAATTAAATGCAGCATTACTTAATAAAAGTAATAATTTCTTAATAGTATATCTGCATTTACATTTATTGATTTGGCAGGCATTTTCATCCGGTGTTCCCTAGAAATCAAACCCGTGACCTTGTGTTGCTAGTGCCATACTGGTTGAGCTACAAGAAAAAATCTATAATTATATCTACATCTATAGCTATCAATATGATTGATCTGCATTTGTACTATAGATCTATTAGTGGATTGTTTGAACATACCCATTCCATTAACACTACAATAACACTATGTGAATAATCATGTACTAATTCCTAAATTAAAGATTACTTTAATATGAACTAATGAGTTAAGGCATGTACTAATCAAGAACTAACTTTAACTACGAAAAAAGTTACATGAATTTATGTGTGAATAGCAACCACTCTGACTACATATTAGTGGACGTTTGTTAGATAATATATTAATTAACACTTTGGGGTAAGTTTTCACACCTAAATTCATATGATTCTGGCCTAGTTATTAAAGTTAGTTCTTGATAAGTACATGCCATAACTCATCATTACTTCATATTAAAGTAATATTTAATTTAGGTATGAGTACATGATTATTCATGTACTGTTATTGTAAAGTATTACCCAAGTTCCTCGGTGTCTGTTCAGACAGGAAGAGAATCAGAGGGGGACAGTATGTGTTTGCGTGTCTTCATCATAAATTGCTGGGTGTTGCTTCCACACGAACAGATGGTGGAATCATGTCATGGCACTGTTTAAAGTGTGCCAATGAATGCTCTGATTGAGACAATGACAGAGTAATAGCCCGCTGTCTGTACATGTATGTGTGTGTATGCGTGTGGTTATCTGAGCGTGGGTGGGCAAAGACTGTTAGCATGCTGGGTTTCGTGTCTGTATCTGCTAATATTAAGCACGAGTGTGTTACAGATTATGCACTGTGATGCACTTCCTACTGTATTTATATCGTAGCATCCCTCCATTTTTCTCTTTGTCACTCTCTCATTCCCTGTCCTAATTCTGTCTCATATTCCACTCTCCTTTCTTCCGTTGGTGGTCCTGCCTCATTTCTCTTGATGTGTGCGTGTATGTGGTGTGGGGTCTACGTGTGTGTGTGTGTGTGTGTGTGTGTGTGTGTGATGGAAGGTATTGATTTGTAGATGTGTTAATGGCTGCGGTGATCTGGTCTTTCCCTGTCCCAAAGAACTTCTAATATTCCAGTTTGGAAAAGAGAGAGGAAAAAAGAGTTCATTACATCATGAAAACATAGTGTCAACTTTACAACTCAACTTTCTCCTCTATATCTATCTATCTATCTATCTATCTAGATGCCAAATCTGAATTTTCAGCAGCCATCACTCCAGTCTTCTGATTTGTTGATGAATAGAAAGTTTAAAAGAACAGCATTAATTCAAAATAGAAAACTTTTCTAACATGATAAATGTCTTTACTGTCACTTTTTTGATCAATTTAATGCATGCTTACTAGGGCTGTCAAATCGATTAATCACAATTAATCGCAACCAAAATAAAAGTTTGTGCTTGCATAATAAATGTGTGTGTGTGTGTGTGTGTACTGTATATATTTATAAGTATATATAAATACACGCATACATGTATATATTTAAGAAATTTGGTTGCGATTAATCGATTTGACAGCCCTAATGCTTACTGAAAAAATTATTAATTTCCTTCAAAAAAAAAAAAAAAATCACCAACCCAAACTTTTTAACAGTACTATATGACACATCTAAATAAATACATTATTAATAATAATTATGATTGTTATTTAATTAATAATTAATAAGATATTATTATACAATCATCCATAATAAACACATACTCGTTCATAACACATACTGATTCTGAAGTGCATATGAATTCATATTTCTCTCAAAGTTATGGTCTGTGGTCTATGATGTCATATATTCCACAGTTAAAAGTTGCACAGCACATAATTGATGTTGCTATTATGACATCACAGAACTGAGATTTTAGAGAAATGTGACCTGAAAATGTGATAGGTTAAGCCCACCTCTTTACAATAGAACATTGAATTGTTGGAGCTAAGATCTCACAGAGCTCATAGCTGTGACTAGACTGAAAGAGAAATAAAAGCTAATCATTGACAAATCTGTGTAAAATCACCTATGGTTACATTTTATTTCTATAGCCCACTTTAGGCATTCGGTAACACTTTAGATTAGGGAACACTATTGACTACGAGTTTCCCCTAAATAAACTCCTAATTTGCTGCTTATTAATAGTTAAGGTAGTTGTTAAGTTTAGGTATGGGGTAGTATTAAGGGATCTAGAATATGGTCATACAGAATAAAGCATTAATATGTGCTTTGTAAGTACTAATAAAACGACAATATACTAGTAATATGCATGCTAATAAGCAACTAATAGTGAATAGTGTTCCCTAATCTAAAGTGTTACCAGATGTGGAGGAAATTTTATTTCTATCTGAAATATTAATAGTATTATTAGTATTATTTGCTTCACTGTACTAAAGACTGTACTGTATAATGTACTGTGCTTCACTGTACTAAAGACTTCTTTAGACTCTCTTGAGTGCTTCAGTATGCTTGAGTTTTCGATGAGCTGAGAGATAACGTGTGTGTGCGTGTGTGTGTGCGTGCGTGCGTGTGTGTGTGTGTGCGCGCGTGCATGCGTGCGTGCGTCCGTGTCCAAGACAAGTGTGAGACAGAAATTTTATTTTAGTTTCTTAGATGTCCTGGCTACTTAGAAAATGATTTGCATTAAATTCTTAGTTGGACACCTTAAATGGACATATATGTTGAATATGCATTATTATTGGATGAGATCAAAGCATCCGCATTTGATGAAGGTATAAATGTTGAGTTTGTGTGTTTCCTCTTTGTCGCACTCTGAGGTCAACTCGGATGACTGTTGAACTTTTCTTGCAAGAATATAAATATTCAAAAGACTTTGTCTCATACCTTTAAATGAAATGGAAAATTGCCACAACACCAGACATTGTGCTAACTATAAGTAACTTTGCAACTACATGTCAACTAACTCTCATTAGAGTATTAGTAGACTGTTAGGTTAGGGTTAGTAGAATAAGTTGACATGTACTTGCAAAGTTACATATAGAATGTCTGTTGGGGGACCATCAAAATAAAGTGCTAATAGAGGCGTTCTATTAATACGGTAATGACTGCACATGTACTTGCAAAATTAAACTTTTAGTTAGTAGAATGTCTAAAGTGGACTATCAAAATAAAGTGTTACCAGATTTGTATTCTCCTTCTACCTATTCGTTTTCCACTTCTCTGCATATCTCCATCTCTTTCTGTCTCTTTCTCTCTTCACTTCCTCTCACTGATAATGGCAGTAGTTTGTCTGTGTGTTTCTATGGACAGATTCAATGACATCATTCTTCACTTTGTAGGTCTTTGCTTTGTCAAAATTAACGTAATTCAGCATCGTTAATGTCCCTTTTTATGACAGCTTTTAATCTTTTAATCTCAAGTTTTAGCTGACTCATGGCCCTTTTTAAGTATATGAGGGTTAAGGACAAAAAAGTGATGAATTATTCGATTAGTGACTACATTTTGCTGTGGTAGTTGATTTGTCTGGCTAATCTAATTGAAAGTGAATGCGTTGACAGTGGAGCTTATCTCTTACACCCTGCTGCTCATCGCGGTCTACAAGCCTGCTGACAACCATCAGTGGGTAAAGGCTCTGATGTACAGGCTTTGTTAAGCGCAGGTTCTTGTGCAAGCATTGTTCTCTCGAGCGGTTTTCACACATAGTGGTTATGTGGCTGTGTAGGTGGTGTATGAGCGTGTCTAAATGTTAACATACACTAACAGTCATGAGTTTGGACACACTTTACTGGATTTACTTCTCACAAACCTTTTCATCTAAAGGCTTTTACTTAATGCTTCAAATTTGTTTCGTAGACGAGAATAAATTGTGTATGGATTATAATGTACAAAACTAATATCTATATACTTGTTTGCTACATTTCCTTCATCATTTGGATTAATTTAATTTAATTAAAAATTGCTCAAAATCATTAAATGTATTAATTAACTAATTAATTGGACAAGATTTGTGGTGTGTGTGTGTACATACATACATACTGTAAATAGTATATACACACACTTGTTAGTTTTATTTCACTGTCTGATCCAATTCATTAGTAAATTTATATACTGTAGATAGTATTATTATTATTATTATTTAAAATAACAATAATAGTGACTGTACTATGAATAATGTGTGCCCAATCTTTTGGTGGTCAACATCCATGCAAGTACCCACAGTTTATTTTACCCACAGAATTTTTTTCTAATAATGTATTTGTGCTTTCTTTGGGTTTCAGCATGAATGCAAACAGCGTTACAATTGCAGTGACTCAAAGGCTGGTTCAAATGAAGCATCTGGATGCGCCTTGTGCTGTGGTTTGGCAAACACTTGGTCTAAACATATTTTTATGCCGACTTTCAAACTTTTTTTTACAGAATTTAAAACACTTCCTATAGAGATGAAGTGACATGGCCAACTTTTTTTTAGAAAAGTCTCTTTAGAAAAGTGAAAGACTGGCCAATAATTTAACCCTAAAACTGGCAACGTATCCTGTGGGATACAAACATTTGAGAGGCTGTGGGGAGAGGCAGGGAAAGTATAGGTCTCATTTCTTGGTTTCATGTTGAAAGGGTGTTTGTTGTGAATATTTAGATATATTGACTTTGTTCATACATTCTTAGTTTAGCTCACGGGCAGCATTTAAAACTGCATGGCCGCTTGTAGTGGGAAATCTACTCACCCTCCTATAAAAGTTGATCTAGTTCACATATTTACACATGTTGGGGGGGGATTTCCCTTTTAAAAAAGCTGTTGTTCAGCATTAGCTTATTAGGTTTACATTGAAATTTTATGAATTAAATGCTTACATTTTTTTTTATCTGTCTCTAAATGTTTGTATCTCAGGGGATACGTCGCCCTTTTAGGGGTATAAACCAAGATATAAAAACATATATATATACTCTGTGATTTTGTGGCTTGTGTTTTAGAAAATCTAATCTTTTTGTAATCCGCCGGAGTCCCCGGCCAAGATGGCCAGCGTCCCCGGCCAAGATGGAACTCGCTGTCTGCCCTGTCACAGCCACGGAGGTTGTTCACGAACTCACTGTCTGTCCTGTCACGACTAAAAAGGCCATTCATGAACTCACTGTCTGCCCTGTCACGGCCACAGAGGCTGTTCTCAGTGGTCTGATTCGTTACATATATATATATATATACACTCTGTGATTTTGTGGCTTGTGTTTTAGAAAATCAAATCTTATTGTAATCTTGGCAAAACACATAGTTGGAAAGGTCTGACAGTCAAGGTTCCATATTTGGTGACCGTTAAAACAAATGTATACTGCATTCTTTACTGCAAACTTAAACTTCTATAACTTTTTTTTATACTTTCTTTTTTATACTTTCTTTTTAAATGTGTCTTCTTTAAAAAGAGACCAACCTTAGGTCTGTATTCCAAAGCGTTCAGGAATTACATCCATGTTGTAACAAGCATTGATAAACAAGTGTTCTGTTTTCAGTTAATTTATACCCCCAAACTGGCAACATATCCTGTGGGATACAAACATTAAAATCAAAATTAAAAGTGATCAAAGTTAAAAATGAAGTTGTATAATTTGTGTCCCAATAAGATGGAAAATAGCAATAAATTAATTTTCTGATGTCTCTTTATGGTCTTGCCATTTTTAGGGTTAATGATCATACATCTGGAATTGTTTCTTTCAATTTATTTATTGCCTTCACACTGAAAGAACAATGCAAGAATAAACTTCAAATATGCGTGTTGCTAAAAGACCAATAAAGTTATGCTGTGTAATTCCTTATGTTTGCTTATTCCCAGCACAGCAAAGTTTTAGACATAGTTTTACAGAGGGAATATGATGCTCTGCCCATGTTGTTACTGGGGTGCAGATCTTAAGGGCTTTGTTTTGGTTCATGTATATTGGCGAGGTCTGGATTTGGGGCTAATATTAGTTATGAAGCCTCTAAGGGCCATATAGAGGTTGAACCACTTAACTTCAACCATGGATCATGAGTTTGGTGCCTGATTCATGTTTCCCAGGGTGTTCATATGACAAATTAAAACAGGGTGTCTAAAAATTTAATTAGGAATATTTTTTCCTTCAGACGACGTCAGACTTCAGTTAGAACAATTATATGGTTCAGACTCACTCACTAGTATGACCCCACTTAAGCCATTAGCATTTAGATGTTTGATGTTTTATATAAACCATTGATATTGGCATAAAATCTTGTCGAGCCAGGTGAAACATTTTTTTAAATCACAGCTAATGATGGAAACAGACTGTGTTGTAGCAGTCATATTTGGTTTTTATTTAATAGAATTCTAATGCTTTCATTTCTTGTTTACATAAGTGTAATGTCATAACAACTCCAGGAAACAATTTACACAATGTAGTGTACAGCATGGATTACGTACAGAAAACATTCAGCTCTATTGGAGGCCGAACAGGGGAATTGATTTTCTAAAGCATCATGTGGAGGTTCTTCCTAACATCCCACGTCGAGTCTCTTAAATGAGATATAGTCTCTATTTGAAATAATAGTTAATGTACAATCCCTTTTTATATCAACAAATCTGTGAATACAAAATGTATCAAATATTGCCAATTTTGTGAGGTGAATGCATAGAGTGGTCTGATGTGAATTAACAGTGACATTTATATAATACTTTCAGTTTTTTGGGAGGGTGCATCATCTATTCCCGTAATGGACATAACAAATATGGTATTTGTCTTTTTACACTGCAAAAAAAGAAGGGAGAAAAAAACAATTTTCTTCATTCTTAAGCAGTTTTTTGTCTTGTTTTCCAAGAAAAATATCTAATTATTTCGTAAAGCACAATAAAATTACTTGAGAAACAAATTTGTGTAAAATAGCAATAATCATTTTGAGAGAATTTATAATGATTTTTTTCTTACCCAACTGGTAAACCATTTTAAGCATAAATTTAACAAAATTGTGTGGTTTAAGCTTAATACAAGAAAAAAATATTTGCAAATGGGATAAATTAAATTAATTAAACATACATTCATACAAAATGTCTTAGTTTTGTTTCTCAAGCAAGGCTGTTTAGATATTTTAACTGAATAACATTTAGGATTTTTTGCAGTGTAGGCATTTCTCAGAAACGGAACAATAGATCAAATTCACCTGGATGTATTTTAACTGGATAATGACATACTGTTTTGAAATCCTCATCAACATTTTCTTATAACTAAAGATTAACAAGATAAAAAAAAAGGCAAAAAATAATAATAACTATCACATATAATTAACAGAACACACAGGCAAAATAGATACATAAACACATGAAATCAAACTTGTTGAACACTGCTCAAAGACACCTGGCAAAGTCCATAGGCACTTTCTGGTGATGGACACTTCTTTGAGTGTTCAAATTCAGTCTGTTTTAAGTGCTACGAAAGTAAACTGTCTCTGTAAAATACTGCTCTCATAGAATACATCTATTTGAAATAAAAAATAAAAAATTTTTTTTATAAAAAAATAAAAAATTACTGAAGTAGAAATGAAGAAAGATGCAGGGGCAAGGATGGAGTTTTTTAGCATGTGAATATATTGCAAACAAGTTTTGTTTTCATCGGATACACTTTCTGCCCGTTTTATTTATGGCAACTTTGGCACATTCCAGGGAACTGATTCAAGACTCCATCTACCTGTTAACTTCAATTGTTTTAGATGCTTACTGATTGATGCTTACTGATGCATAGACGCCTTGTAGATGCCAAGCACAAGTCGCCTGGTTTATATGTGAAACACATGGTAAAAGGCAGCTTGTAACACTCCAAAGAGAAAGGAAAACTTGAAATCGCATCATATGACCCCTTTAAAGTTTTCTGAAGGTTCCAAAGCAAAATCACAGAGCAACCTTGCATTTTTTCCTCCAATTCTTTTCTTAATAACAATTACTATATTATTAATCACAATATAGCTTTTTATTTTTATTTTATCTTTGTTATTAAAAATAAGATACAAAGATGCAAATAAACTGTAGTATATCTAACATATTAGAAAAAAAGGTATTATTTTCATTGGGAAAATTTAATCATAATTTTTGCATAAATATTAAATAGTACCATATAATTCTCACACAATACGAAATAAAAAAAGAAAAAATATTATTGAACAAAAATATATTACATTGATTTCACTGAAAGAAAAAAAAAATTACATTTCATTTGTCCGGTCACTTTTGACCGTGAACAACACAAGTGTGACTCCCAAATGAACAACTAGAGAATTTAAAAGCCTTTTATATAGAGCTATATAGGAATCTAGTGGCTAAACCATGGAATTGCAAGTTGTTGACAAGTGTGACTCCCAAATGAACAATACCAGAGGGTTAAAGAGAAATATTATGCACTGCCTCATTTCATGTCAAAATAAAATACTTGAGGAAAAGTTTCTCTCACTAAATGACATGCAGGTTCCATTTTTAGCCGGTTTGAGGCGAGCAGCGAGCAGTCCCCCTGGAGCTCTGAGCATCCCGTCCCCCTCTGCCTGCCCTAGCCATTTAACTGCAATCACTACTACATTCAGCCTGAGACACAAATGCCTAATTTTCCCACTAACCCTTCAATCTGTTGTCAATTGTGGGATGCCATGGAAACAGTTCCGGAATGCTGCAAGTAGGCTTTTAGTTCTGAGGTACCGTTTTGTGTCTGGAGCAATTCAGAGCTGTGCCATTTGTGTAATACCAAAAAAAAAATTGGCATTTTCCCATAGCAGTCTATGACATCATAGCAGTCTAAGGAGAAAACTGTAGCCACACCCACCCATTGTAGAAACAAAAGTCTACTTTGTAATTAGACTAAAAAAAATGTAGATACAATTTGTTTGTAGAGGTAAGAAGTGCCAAGACCAGTCAATAGAAAATCTAGGACTCAATCCATATGAAGTAAACTGTGCATATGTACACTATACACAAGCAGTATATAAAAAAGGAGTTACTGTAGCTACCACTCAATAAAAGCAAATTTACAATTTTTGGGGATAACCCAAAAGCATATGTCTTTCAAACTGGAGAATGTTTATTATATTCTATGCACACTTTCTGTCAAACCTGGAAATGCTACAGTCTTTTGTCTCATGAGGGGCGTCCTACATTTTAAGTGTCCTCAGCAGGGGATGCGGTATTTTGAAATCACATTCTCTCGGCCTACCGAGGGTAGTTCTGTCCAAACGTTACGCTCAAGAGCAACTCTGAGAGCACTGAGAAAGTGTGAGAAAATGTCCCGTCCCCCTCTGCCTGCCCTAACCATTTAACTGCAATCACTACTACATTCAGCCTGAGACACAAATACCTCATTTTCCCACTAACCCTTCAATCTGTTGTCAATTGTGGGATGCCATGGAAACAGTTCCGGAATGCTGCAAGTAGGCTTTTAGTTCTGAGGTACCGTTTTGTGTCTGGAGCAATTCAGAGCTGTGCCATTTGTGTAATACCAAAAAAAAAATAGCATTTTCCCATAGCAGTCTATGACATCATAGCAGTCTAAGGAGAAAACTGTAGCCACACCCACCCATTGTAGAAACAAAAGTCTACTTTGTAATTAGACTAAAAAAAATGTAGATACAATTTGTTTGTAGAGGTAAGAAGTGCCAAGACCAGTCAATAGAAAATCTAGGACTCAATCCATATGAAGTAAACTGTGCATATGTACACTATACACAAGCAGTATATAAAAAAGGAGTTACTGTAGCTACCACTCAATAAAAGCAAATTTACAATTTTTGGGGATAACCCAAAAGCATATGTCTTTCAAACTGGAGAATGTTTATTATATTCTATGCACACTTTCTGTCAAACCTGGAAATGCTACAGTCTTTTGTCTCATGAGGGGCGTCCTACATTTTAAGTGTCCTCAGCAGGGGATGCGGTATTTTGAAATCACATTCTCTCGGCCTACCGAGGGTAGTTCTGTCCAAACGTTACGCTCAAGAGCAACTCTGAGAGCACTGAGAAAATGTGCGTAGGCAAATAGTAAACATAATATTTCAAAGTAGCAGCTTCTGTCATAGTTAAATATAGTTCAACAATATTATGCCCACTATATGCAAAGGCACATATACAGAACGCAATGGACTGTATGTGATTTTGACTCGTTTAAAAAAATAAAATAAACTCATGCAAAGAAAATTCTTAAACTGTTCCAAATTTGAATAGTTAGTGAGGCGAGGGACATGTTCCTTTAAAAGGATAGTTCACTCATGAAAATGAAAATTGACATGATTTACTCACCTTCGTGTTATTCCAAAGCTGTGTGACTGACTTTCTTTTGTGAAACAAATTAAAAATATTTAGATTTTTTTTTTAAATGTCTCTTTTGAAATATCTTTAGTATTTCACAGAAGAAAGTAAGTCACACAGGTTTGGAATAACACGAAGACAAAAAGCTCCAAATATCAGTGTTAAACCTTATATGTGCATTAATATAAGGGAAAAGGCATTTGGATCGATGAGAATGAATCTGAAAGGTATATATAGAAAGGAAGAAGAGCATAGAGTGATATCTGAAAGATAGCAGAATGCCTGAAATTTGCTATGGTTCATGCCGTCCAGCCTTCGAACAGCTCAAATGATGCACAGCCCAACGGGAATTGTCCCGACTCTCCTGATTAGCCGCTCAGACCTTGGCAGTTGGCGTGACTGATCTTCATGTTGAGCAAAGTGTGGATCCATGCAATCACAAGTGCCCGAACAGAAGAAGCCTGAATTCCTTTAAAAAATTAAATACCCTTTCACCTTCATCCTTCTCCTCTGATATCCAGTCATCCATTCGTTCATTCCCTAGAGTCTAGTGAAAGCTTGGGAGAGTAAGAGCTGCTAGAGAGTGACAGAGAGGAAGGGAAAAATAAAACACTGGTATACTAGCATTAACTGCTGACGGTTTGTTAGTAACTCCTCCTGAACCACTGACACAGCACATTTACAACAGTTAATAAAGTTATTTGTCACTCCTAATTGACAGCAAAAGACAACAGAGACCAGTGATTCTAACTAAGAGTAAAATGAAGAGATATGTACAGACAGGAACTGCTGATTCTGCAGCACATTCACTGGCCTCTTGGGTGCTTTAACAAGTTTGCCCTATTAGATAAAAAAAAATACATCTGCACATATTTCTGAACACACTGGGCCTCATTTATCAATCTAACGTAGAAACGAGCGCAGATCTGTGCGCACAAATCAACTTACGACAGAGTTCACGTGTGATTCATGAAACGTTCGTATGCCGCCAATCTCATCGTACGAATGATCGCACGCTGATAAATGTGGCTGCAGAAAACAATCGTCATTTGCATATCACGCCACTAAAAACACCCTGGTTTAGAACCCTCGCCCCTAGAGTTTACGACACGGAGAAACGAAACCCGGCCAGAAAGAGGAAGTAATTTCATGATAGAGAAATTGATCTTACTCCAAAAACACCCGTTAACCTTGTAATTGCAAACAATTAGGCTACATTAATTGATGTAATTTAGGTATATTAAAATACTGGTAAATATAAACAGCCTATTAAGTTCCCCTCACTCTACAACAAATATTTTAAATTTAACGGTATTCATAACAGAACAAGAATGAAAAATATGTAGTTATAAAATTATATATTCAACTATAAAATAAAACACAAATTAGGTTATAGTGGCATTCATTATAAGCAGCATACAAACATCAAGCAAAACTGAAATGGCATTGGGCTCACGAGCCTGTCTCGTAGGCCTACCACAAGAATCCAAATGTTGCATTTTTGCCATATTTGTAACATTTGTTTGCATAACTATTATTCATTATGTAGCCTAAACATGGCTTTATACTTCACTCATGTTCTAATATCCGTGTAAAATCCTTCACATGCACAAAAATGTTTGTTTGGGTGCTTTACAGCAGACCTTTTGAAATAAACAGTGTAACTTTTATGTTCGGTTGACTGCATTTTAGTTTGATGATGAATGGCTGAAATGTCAGAACTGTCACAAAAACGAGCGTAGCCTATATACTTGTTGCAGTGTTTTTTTTTTCTTTTGTTAATCCGTTAATTATATTATAGCCTATTATTTATTTTGTGTGATCCTATTTATTTTATTCCTTTTAAAGACATAATTTCTGTTTTTCTTCTTTCACAGAAGCGCTGCAGGTGCATGATGCGACGATTGAATCCTCGTGGTCTTGTTTACGCTGCTATTCGCGCATATAAAGCTAAAGCCCTGTATAAAACCCCCAAAAAAAGACATTCTAATCTTACTGGTTAACGATAGACTAATGAGCTTCGTTTGACGGTCAGGAAAATAAAAATGAACAAAATGCTGTCATTCTACAATTCTCCACCATGTTTACTATGCTGCGCGCAAGTTCAGGTAACTCAAAAACTTGCGTACACGAGCTGAGACAAGATGTGAGATTTGATCGTAGCCACTGCTCACGTCCATATTGATCAATTCCAAGTTTTGCGTTGAAATGACCGTACGCCCAATTTTCTGTCGTACGTTCATTTCGTAAATGAGGCCCACTGTGGGTCGTCTGGATGTTTTAATGATTCCATAGAAGCAGCTGCAAACATTTGTAGCTAATGCTTATTAGCAGCTTGTTGGTAGATCAAAAAAACGCAGGCACTGGCGCGCCAGTACGTCTAAAGTCATCCTGCGATTTGTCATACAACAGCTCCTAATGAGCCAGTCTTACTGTCAGACTGTCTGGCCAGTGCATATTTCTCCAGACTTAAACAGACTGCCCATGTTCACTGACCATCTAAAGTGTTTTGCACACCAAAACCACAAGGTGCTATCCAAAAATCTGCCGTTTCAATCTGATTCTATTGAATTTTCCGCAGATTTTACTATTTTAGGTAAACCTGTCCTTAAACAACATGTAAAAACTAAAATGAGATGTATTTACTTGTCATTCAGACAGACCCTTTGCGTTTAAGTAGGCGGTTCTTGATCAAAATAAGATGCAATGGGGACTTGATGCAATTTGATAAAGGTCTGGCTATGCAAGATGAAACTGACATTGATGTTTCATTAGCTAAAGTGGCAGTGGCTTTTTAAACCTTCTAAAAGCTTTTAAATTTGGTCATTTTAAACCCCATAGTTAATTTTATTCAAAAAGTGCACCGATACATCAATTAAAAAATAGACTTCTAAGCATTATTTATAATGATCAAATAAAAAATAAATGTTTATGATGTACTGTATTAGGAGACAGATGGTGTAATGGAAGACCCAAGCACAAAACATTGATCACTAAGTGTGGGCATTGAGGACTGAAGCTATAGACAGAGAGACCCTTGGCACTAATTTGTTTACAACTGGCGCCTCTGTGTTTACAGTAGCCACATTTGAGTAATAAAGGAGGGATTGCCAGAAAGACCTGATGGAATAATCACACCTGTTCTGGCTGACATTGTTGCATTGTGTGTGTGTGTGTCTGTGTGTGTGTCTGTGTGTCTGTGTGTGTGTGTGTGTGTGCGTGTGTGTGTGTGTGTTTAGACTGACAGCATCTGCCACTGTGACTGTGGGACGCTAGTGGAGAGCAAGCAATGTTGATGAGAAGATAAACTGCATAGAAATGAACTAAAAGCCACATGGATGAAACTCAGAAAACTCATCAAGAACATGTCCAGATCATATTTCATCCCAAAATCAAAATAAAGAAAAAATAAATGCTATTTTACACATTAAAGGGATTGTTCACCCGAAAATGAAAATCCATTTATTCACCCTCGTTTCATTCCAAACAGTTTTGGTCACCACTGACTTTCATTATATGAAAAAATAAAAACCCACTGGGACATTTCTCAAAATACTTTTTTGAAGAAAGAAAGTCATACAAATTTAGAGCATATAACTGTGAGTAAATGATGACAGAAAAGCACCCCCATTTTCATTACTTTCCCCATTCCATTAAACGTATAAAAAAAAAAATTTCTGACACTCTTGTTTTTGTTTTCCTGTTTCTTTGCAAAGGTTCACACACAGTTGTGCGGAACATAGGTATTTGACATTTTAATATTTAATAAACTGTTCTATGTACTAACCTCTCTTTGTAAATAGACTATGCTGATGCCATTAATATGATCTTTCATTTCTCTGTTCTGTGATATTTCCAGGCCTTAGTCACAAAGAAAAAACAGTGATTAGTTCTTCCTCAAAAGCTTATTGATAAATAAATTTGATAATTTTGTTTTGTCTGTTTAGTTGAAGACAACTTATAGCACACCATTTTCGACATTTTATGCTCTTGCATTGCTGGATTTTCTGTTTCTTTTTTTCTCTCTCTCCAAACATTGCAAGACGGATATAGTGCTTGGGAAATCTCAATTGCAACAATTGTTATTATCTTCAGTTCCTTTTGGATCCGTGGTGCGAAAGTTACACTGGACCTTTAAATGCGTTTTTTGTGCTGAATCAATTTCATCCAGTGATATGCATATATTTAATGCTCTTCCAACTGAGATCGTTTGTCCCCAGTGAAGATGTTTAACATTCATCTCTGCACTTTGCAGAAGGTTGAATCAACATGCCCACTTTATTGTTGAGCTGTAATACTGTCTCGTCCCTATGGCGTCAGTCCTATGTGAGGGAACTAGTGAACTGTAATCACCACCATCTCGTGGTTTTTAAATATTATTGAACAGCACACAAGCGATTTAGAGATTTCCCTGGAATGTATGAAAGCACCGCTTTGGTTTATTTTCAGGGTTTGTGCATGTATATCTATGCAGTTCTCAACTTGTGTGTTTCTTTTAAGATCTGAATGATAAACGTTGTCAGTTGTGTCATCCACACCCAGTCTTACATGGAAATGCCAAGTGTATAAGATAGTTTAAAGTAAAAGAAAGATATGAGAGAGAATGGGGAGATGGGACAGGGAGAGAGATATACTAAAGATACACACAAAAGAAGTGAGAGGTATGGGAGTATATTTGTAAAATACACAGTACAAAGCGACACTGACTCAACCAATAGCTTGCATTAGGGGCCAATGTGTTTGAAACTAACTTTTTATTATTTAGACTGGTGATCTTACCGATCTGCTCTGCTGCATGCAGCTGTGTGTGGGCCTGTGCCTGCGTCTGTGTCTGCGCTTGCTGCTCCTGCAGACTCTGGCTGTCCACTGAGATGCCGCTGTCACTGTGCAGCTTCTCTCCCTCTGGAGATGGTGTCTGATTGGCTGTGGCTGCGCGATTATTAGCTGCCTGTTTATTCTGCTTGCAGCTGTTCCACCTGGAAGGCACAGATGCACATGTACAGTACAAATTAATGTAATGAGTGAGAGTAAAGCATTAGCTGCTTTCAATTTCAACAACAAACATGTTCACATAGTAGTGTTTTTTATTTAATATGCATAAATATGTTCGAAATGTAGTCGTTATGACTATTTTTCTCAATTTAATTAGATTTATTGTGATAATTTAAGTTAAATTAAATGTATAGTTAGTAATTAAGTTAAATAACATGACATACAGTAATGTAATAATTTAAAGTGCATAGGTTAGTGGGTAATTGCAATTAGCTTAAAGGGTTACTCCACCCCAAAATGAATATTTTGTCATTAATCACTTACCCCCATGTGTGTGGTGCGGCTGACACAGACAAGTGTGGTGCGGCTGACACAGACAAGTAGAACAGTGTACGCAGTTTACGTTCAGTGGATACTCTCCAAAATGGTGCTACAGTTGACGCGGAGGAGACAAATTGTTGAATAAAGTCGTTATTTTTGTTTTCTTTGCGTACAAAAAGTATTCTCGTCGCTTCATAAAATTCAGATTGAACCACTGATGGCAGATGGACTATTTTGACGATGTCTTTCATACTTTTCTGGGCCTTGACTGTGCTATTTACTTGGCCGTCAATGGGACAGTCACAAGCCTCCCGGTTTTCATCCAAAATATCTTAAATTGTGTTCCGAAGACGAACGAAGCTTTTACGGGTTTGGAACGACATGTGGGTAAGTGATTAATGACAACATTTTCAATTTGGGGTGGAGTAACCCTTTAAACAGTCATCTAAAAATGACTTAGTTTAAAGGGATAGTTCACCCAAAAATGAAAATTAGCCCATGATTTACTCACCCTCAAGCCAGTGTATCTGACTCTCTCCTTTAGACGAATCCAATCGGAGTTATATTTAAAAATGTCCTGGCCCTTCCAAACTTTATAATGGCAGTGGGCAGGTGTTTCTGTTCAACAGTCCAAAAGAAGTCCAATAAAGCGCATCCATCCATAATAAAAAGTGCCTCACACGGCTCCGGGGGGTAAATAAAGGCCTCCTGTAGCGAATCAATGCGTTTTTCTAATAAACATATCCATATTTAAAAAGTTATAACCACTTTTCTGTAGCTTGCTCTAACTGCCGTATGCGGAAGCCATTGCAGGCGGATGACGTAGGGCATATGTGTAGAGCATGCGCCGGTGAGAAGTAAGAAACGCGGAAGCAAAGAGGAGAGAACAAAACAAAACACCGGTCACGAATTAGAAGTACAAACGAGGATTTGTAAAGAAAAATGTTAGAGGATTTCGATATAAGCCAAGAGGAGACTGGTTTTCCTTTGCTAAAGTAAGGAAACTTTGCTTTCTTTGCTCCTATTAAAAAACGTTGGTTTTCACGAGATTAGCATATTCTCACCGGTGCATGCGCTACGCATACGTCCTATGTCATCCGCCCAGAACAGCTTCCGCGTACGACAGCGCAAGCTACAGAAAAGTGGTTATAACATTTTAAATATGGATATGTTTCTTACAAGAACGCATCGATTCGCTACAGGAGGCCTTTATTCTCCCCCCTGAGCCGTGTGAGGCACTTTTTATTATGGATGAATGCACTTTATTGGACTTCTTTTGGACTGTTGAACACAAACCTCTCAGTTACGTATGTAACCCTCGTTCCCTGAAGGAGGGAACGGAGACATCATGTTGATGACCAACGAATTGGAAATCTCGTCAGAGAGACTAATCCACTTTGAGAGTAAACTAAACGAGCCAATGCACATTGGCATGCGATGATTGCATCCAGTTGCCGCTGATCGCAGTACGAGTATAAATAGGCAGCAGGTGCAACGCATACTCAGGTTTTCGCTTCAGAGCCGAGCCGGTGACCCGGCCGCTCAGCGGTGGTACAGGAACTGTGGCAACAGGACGTGACATCTCCGTTCCCTCCTTCAGGTAACGTGGGTTACATACGTAACAGAGACGTTCCCTTTCAGTCGTCACTTTCGATGTCACGTCGATGACCGACGAACTAGGAATCCCTACCAAAGAGCCACGGATGCTGCCCCTTCCAGTGTCCTGTGCAAGCCTCCTGTGCCCCTTTGGGTATAGGCCAGGGCTCGCAACTGAAAGGCCAGTCACTGTTGTCTTAGCACTGCCCACTCAGTGAGATTGGATAACACTGGGAAAATGTACCAGTTCTATTTGGAACAGGAACGTTGCGGAAGCCCCATCCTTCCTGAAGGAGGTTTCAGGTGGCACTTACGCATATGGATTATCTCCTTAGGGCCTTTGTACATATGGAAGATTTAGAGGTGGTTATAACCCCCTTGCAGGGATGGCGGAGAAGTCTGCCAGGGAAACACCGGCTTAAGCTATACCGTGGAAGAAAACGCATATGGGATCCACTTAAGTCACTACTCTACCGGTTCTCATGGATTCATCAAATGAGGGCCAGGCGCCAGACGCTCCGCCACTTTTGGCTGCAGAGGGTGATGAAGGAGTTCTACAGGGTCTACAGTACAGACACTCTGCAGCAAGTATCACGATTTGTGAAATAGTAAGCCGACACTAAGCCGGGGGCCTCTCAGTGCTTCTACCCATTTGAGGTGAGAACACAGGAGGATACCAGCTCAAAACGAAGGCTATAGAATCTAGCGAACGTGTTGGGGGTCACCAGCAAATATCTGTCACTCTACAAATATCTGTCAGCGAAGCGCCACGAGCCAGCGCCCAGGAGAATGCAACACTCCTAGTAGAGTGAGCTCACAACCTGAGCGGGCAGGGCACGCCTTGTGCCTGATAAGCAGGGCGATGACATCCACTATCCAGTGGGCCATCCTCTGCTTGGAGACGGCATTCCCCTTCTGCCGGCCTCCGTAAGAGACAAAGAGCTGCTCTGTAGCTTTGTGTCTGGCCTACGTACAATCTTAAAGTGCAGACGAGACAGAGCAAAGCTAGAGCTGGGTCTGCCTCCTCCGGGGGGCAGCACTTGCAGGCTCACTACCTGATCCCTGAAGGGCGTGGTAAGAACCTTGTGCACATAGCCAGGCCAGCGTCTCAGAGTTACCTGAGAGTCAGCCAGCCCAAACTCTAGGCACCATTCGTCAACTAAAAAGGCGTGCAGGTCCCCTACCCTCTTGATGGAGGCCAATGCAACCAGGGGCAGAGTTTCCATTGAGAGAAACTTTAGCTCGACTGACTGCAAAGGCTCAAATGGGCCCTGCTGGAGTGCTCTGAGCACCAGAGTCAGGTCCCAAGTGGGTATAGAGGGAGAACGAGGAGGGTTGAACCTTCTCGCCCCCTAAGGAACCTGATGACCAGGTCGTGTTTCCCTACCGTCTTCCCCTCCACGGGGTCGTGATGGGTGGAAATAGCAGCAACATAGACTTTAAGGATGGAGGAAGACAGCCTTCACTCCAACCCTTGCTGCAGAAAGGAAAGCACGACTCTGATCGGGCATCTCCGGGGGTCCTCTCGGTGAGAAGAACACCACTCGACGAACAGGTTCCACTTCAAGGCGTAAACGTGTCTCGTAGACGGTGCTCGCGCCGAAGTAATGGTGTCCACTACCTCTTGGGGTAGGTAACCTAGAACCTCTGCGTCCCATCCAGGGACCAGACATGGAGTTTCCAGAGGTCCGGACGTGGGTGCCACAGGGTGCCCCGTCTCTGAGAATGTAGATTCTTCCTCAGAGGAATCCACCAGAGAGAGGCTGTCACGAGGAGCATCAGTTCCGGGAACCAGGTCTGGTTGGGCCAGTAGGATGCAACGAGCAAGACCTGCTCCCCGTCCTCCCTGACTTTGCACAGTGTCTGTGCAAGAAGGTTCACTGGGGGAAATGCATATTTGTGCAGGCGCCGCGGCCAGCTGTGTGCCAGTGCGTCCGTGCCGAGTGTTCCCTCAGTCAGGTCTGTTATAATAGCTGGCAGTGAGAGGTTTCTATAGAGGCAAACAGCTCTACCTGAGTGACTCCGAAACGTCTCCAAATCAGCTGGACCGTGTCGTGAAGACACGAGGGGACAGGGACAGCCTGAAGGGCAGGACCTTGTATTGATATGCTACGAACGCAAACCACCGAAAGGGTCTGTTTCGCGGAAGGATCGAGACATGAAAGTACACGTCCTTCAGGTTGATCGCTGCAAACCAATCTCGGGGACGGATGCACCCGAAGATGCATTTCTGTGTCAACATCTTGAATGGTAGCCTGTGAAGGGCCCGGTTCAAGACACGCAGGTCCAAGATTGGTTGTAACCCGTCGTCTTTCTTGGGTACAATGAAGTAGAGGCTGTTAAACCCCGTCTTCATATTGACTGGAGGGACCGGCTCTATCATGTCGTTCGCCAGTAGGACTGCGATCTCCACACACAAGACATGAGCATCGGCTGCCTTTACTGATGTGAAGAGGATACCTCTGAATTTGGGGGGACGCCAGGCAAACTGAATTGCATAGCCGAGTCTGATGGTCCGAAGGAGCTCCCAGATACCTTGCAAGTGAGACCAGCGGAACCACCGACATACTGGCAGAGAGGTGGAACACAGGGACCCGGCTCAGGCGGCTCATGGGCGGGCCGAAGCGGGGTCTGAGTGTGCGGTGCAACACTTACCTGGTTCCATGGTTGGGCAGAGGGTGCGTGAGTAGGGAAGCCTGGCAGGAGCATAACGATGATACCGCTCGGCTCTGAAGCGAAAAGCTGAGTATGCGATGCACCTGCTGCCTATTTATACTCGCGCTGCAATCAGCGGCAACTGGATGCAATCACCGCATGCCAATGTTCATTGTCTCGTTTAATTTACACTCGAAGTAGATTGGTCTCTCTGGCGAGATTCCCAATTCGTCTGCCATCGACATTACGTCAGAAGTGACCGACTGAAAGGGAACTTTTTAATATAACTCCGATTGGATTCGTCTGAAAGAAGAAAGTCATATACACCTAGGATGCCTTGAGGGTGAGTAAATCATGGGCTAATTTTCATTTTTGGTGAACTATCCCTTTAACCTTTTAAAATCCTGAAAATCCTTTTCCTGATTTGGTGTTTCCGGTCAAAAAAGGTTTTGTATTTCTTTTAGGAACACTGATCTGAGCTTATACACCCCAATTTTTTATGAAAAAAAATCATAATTTGTGGATGATTGAGTCAATATTCACTCAAAAAATTTTGAATCCAAGATTTAGTGATAATATGGCAAACTGAGAGATTTTTAAAGCAATTTTTTGTAGGCTGGTTATTTTAGACTGGGAACACCAGAAGTGTAACAAGGTTGGGGGAAATCCCCCAAAAAGTATGAAAATTATCCAATTTCGGTTGTCATACCCTGTGTGAGCAAATTCGCTAAATTTCAGAACAATGTGATAACATTAACTAGCATTTTCAGGAAAAAGAATATCCTCTCCAGGTCAAGGGTTAATCTGATAATTCCAAATTAAGACAAGGCCTGAATTATTCACCACCTATTACTGTCCTCAATCATTACAATCTGTTATTATGTCTTTAAGATTTTTTCTCTCTTTAGCTCACCTCTTAAAGATGATGTAAGCCAGGAGGCCGACTACGACTGCTGCAAGGATGGGGCAGTAGATGGGAATCAGGTTCTCATTTAGCCCTCTGCCAATGAAGTGAGGGGAGCTAGGTTTGGGTGTGGTGGCATCCCCTCCGGGGTTGGGGCTCCACAAACCATTTGGATCAGTGACAGACGTACTGGACTCACTAGCGAAAGTGGGATAGGTAGGACTCAACGGATCTAGAATAGAGAGAAAGACAGTCACACATATATTAGCTGCAAATGACTGGACATAGACGCAAACTTACGGTAAAAACTTCTGCAGTCTGCTATTGTATCTAAATAGAATTCACACTATTTATATAATTTAAAATGCAAATTGGATATTGAACTGAACCTAATGAGACCGTTAGTAGAAGCTGTGAAATTGACCAATGGCTGTCTGGATGGTGTTATATGAAATATGGCCTTTTTCACCCACTAAAGGCACTATTTGTCTTTTTATCTTTCTTCCTCTCGCTATTGATTTGATGCATAATTTATACAAAGACAAACCCCCATAAACTCCTTCCAGCTCCCAATAGAGCACAATAGTGGCCGTCCACTTTTTCAAAGGCCTTTGTGCCAGGAGTATTTTTCCCATTTATTTTCTCCATAGTCAATTAAAAAAATACAATTAAAAAAAACAACTGAACTGGCTCCAAGTGTCACACCCAAGGACTGTTCTGTGTGTTTTGTTTTCCCTCGTGTGTGCCCATATTTGGTTATGTTCCTGTTCCTGTCCTCATTATAGTTCGTTATGTTCATTTGGTTTTTGACACCGACATATATCACATTACAAACTTTTGGTTTAAATCCATATTAAAAAGTACTTAGAACTGTTAATAATAAATTACTCATCCAGCGAAGCTTAGCAAATGATGGTGCAGTATAAAGCTATTGACTTTCAGTCATAAATTCAGTAAGTTTTAAGTTTAATAGAAAGCAAAATAAATATCTCTATGGTGAAAATAAATGGCTTTTACTTATAGAATAATAATTAATAATAATTCCTTACATTTATACAGCGCTTTTCTGGGTACTCAAAGCGCTTTACATAGAAGGGGGGAATCTCCTCTACCACCACCAGTGTGCAGCATCCACCTAGAACCCAACACGGCAGCCATATTGCGCCAGAACGCCCATCACACACTAGCTTATTGGTGGAGAGGAGACAGAGTGATGAAGCCAATCAGCAGATATG